>NW_020862162.1:0-16287 GCF_003713205.1 Coffea eugenioides | reverse complement strand
AAACCAACAATGATCAAAATTTGAAAATAAACATATGTAGCATTTCAACTTCAATTCCTCAAAACAAAGTAAATAATCATTATGCAATTATTCAATTAAGTTCAAGTACTCATAATATCAAGTAAAGGAGAGCCAATTATACCACCATTATAACAAATTCAAGTCAATTCCTCATCCTTAACCAATTTCATACGCAAGTAACTCATATGGCCAATAATATGCTTTCTAAACCCATGATCATCTTTTTATTCTATTTAAACAGATATTTATTCATATAACGTAGCTAAATATTACTTAAGTTGTGAAAGTATCTTTTTACGCGAGGATCGACATTTTTAGATGAAGATCACCGGTTACTCAACACTTCACATACTCAAGTTGCTTTGCATACTCTTAATTCAAGTACCGTTTTACGCGAAAGTCGACATTTTTAGATGAAGACTCCCGGTTACTAAGTACAAGAATCATTGGAGTAGAAGAATTTTTATTTATTTTCTTTTTTCTTTTGTTTTTTGTTTTTCTCTTTTTCTTCATTTTTTTCATTTTTCATCATTTTTTTTCATTTTTTTTTTTATAGCAAAGAGAATAATAATTTTCTAAAAAAATAATCATGAGAAGAGTATTGCACTTATTGACCATATTTATCACTTAACTTATAAAATCCAATAAAGAGAAGAAATTTCATCAAATATGCAAAAAAAAAAAATAGGCATAATTTTCTCCACTTCACAAGATATATTTTCCTACAAATGCAAAATTATAATCACATAATAGTCATTTCCAAGTTAAATGAGAAAAGAAGTTTCCAAATCATATATATTTATCTCAAATGTAGAAGGAATTTGAACTACTAATGGTATGGAACTTGTTACCCCTTGGATAAAATCGAAAAAAATATGAAACTTTTTGGGGCAAGTTTGCAATTTTGGACAAGATTTTAGAAAAATTTTGAATTTTAACACAAGTCCAATATTTGCAACTAATAATTCAATCACATACAATGTATATAATCTCAATTCTCCCCCCACACTTAACATACACATTGTCCTCAATGTGTAAAAAGGAAAATCAAGATAAAGAAAAGTAATACTCCCCTATTGTTGCGATTGAATATGAAGCTTCAAAATCCATTGTCCGTGTATCTCCAACGCCTCATGAGTTTCATTGGATAACCATTAGTGATGTAATCCTAAAAATGGAAAATGAGAAACAAAAGTGAAAACAAAGGTTTAATAAACAAAATGATGATCCGTAACTTCAATCCTTTGTTTTCGTGATGTACCTAAAAAAAATACACAATAAGCAACTCAAGGTACAAGAAAATATATATGAGGAAAAGAAGAAAAAAAGAGAATCAAGGAATCTGCAATTTTTTTTTTTTTTGCTCCGAAAACGCGACTCATCAAAACGCGCCACCAAGCCGCGTTTTGTGAAGTCACGTTTCTTCACATATCTTGCAGGATCGAAAACGCGACTGTGTTATAAAACGCGACTTGGAGTCGCGTATTTGAAGGCGCGTTTTTGGTTTCTGAACAGGCTGGAAAACGCGACTTGGTATAAAACACGACTTCCTGTCGCGTTTTGAAGGCGCGTTTTCTTCAGTATAGGCGCAGAATTGAAAACGCGATTATGGAAAACGCGATTCTAAGGCGCGTTTTCAGCCCAAGTGCGTTTTCTTCTGCGAAATTTTTGCAGAAAGCCAATTTTGAAAAATTACCATTTGTACCCCAATCACTCAAAATGCATCATAGATCATTTGTTTGCTAAAATTCTCAATGCATGCATATGTAAAATGATCAAAATATGCATTTTAACCCCTTCTAACAAATCAAAAACAACAATTACTCAAATTGAGGGGTTGAGTTCCTTGATCAAATTTCGCCTTTTTCACCTCATTTGGTCACTTTTGCTTCCATTTCCAATACCTACAAATGAAAAATAACAAAATAACTCAAACATATACTTTAAACATAAAATCACCCCAAAATAACATAAACTTAAACAAAACATTGGGTTGCCTCCCATAAGCGCTTCTTTAAAGTCAATAGCTTGACTATTTCACCTCATTTTTCAAGGAGGCTTAGTTAACGAATAATCCACCATTTTTGGTCGTGGTGGATCATTAAATGGTGACTTTTATAGCAAAAGTCACATGATCTAATGATAGGAGAAATGGAATTGACTTACCTATCCCAAGTGTTTCATAAATATTACCTTGAATATGCACCACTTGAGAACTTACCAACGGAAATGTCATGAGAGTATCCTGGGCAGCAATACCCTTAGAACCTACACTTTCAATGCATTCCTCAAGAGGGGTGAAAAATGAGTCATTAAAACTCACCTCTTGAGGTTCAAGGTTAGTTCCAAAGATATTATCATGTGAAATGGATATTTGCTCATTAAAACACAATTGAAATTCATCATTTTCATCCAAATGAAATCCATTTTCACATACAACATTCCTACCATTCATGCTAGGATCATTTTGCAAATTTTTAGAGGAAATAACTTCACACAATGCATTCAATTTCTCTTGTATTCTACTAAAGTGAGAAGTCAGTTCATCTATTCTTTCTTCAACCCTATCAAAACGGTTGGAAGTTGCATTAGCTAATTTTTCTAAAGCTAACTCCCAAGATGGCTTAGAATCATTAGCTACCATTTCAATTGCCAACTCCCAAGATGGTTTTGATTCATATTGGATACATTCAGGTTGGTAATCGTAAAAATATGAGGAATTATTATAAGTACATTGATTATCCCAACCACACACAGGAGAATTGTTCCAATTAGCACTATATTGATCAAAACAAGGATTGTAATGCTCTAATTCATCATAATAATCCACATTTTGTGCTTGCATACATGTATTAGTAGCATGATAACCTCCACACAAGTCACAAATCACATGATAAGAATTAAAATCATTAACATTTCCTCCCTTGCTCAATTTCATGCATAATTGTGTCCATCATAACATCAAATTTTGCCTTTAAGCACTTCAAACCATCTTCAAAAGACATACCTTCAGTAATTTCTTGGTTACCTCTGTTGAAGGAGTTTTGCACTTGGTAACCATCCATTGCCAATCTTTCATTTCTCAAGCTTTGTCCTCCCAATTCACCTACCCTCCTCATTATCTAAAATTACTTTTAAACAATCTCAAAAGTAAGATCAGTTAAGAAGGATAGATTCCAAGACACAAACTAAAACAGAAAAAAAAATAATAATAATAAAAATTGACTCAAAAAAATGACATAAAACACACAAGATACAACAAAAACAACAAAAATAAGAAAAATTGTCTAAATTAATAAAGTTGCTCTTCACACCGATATTGCCAAATCTTGCCCGGCAACGGCGCCAAAAACTTGACGGGTATTTTACATACGTGCAAGCTAAAAAATACCGAATTACACCCGTTCACTGCAAGTATACAGATCAACTAGTAGTTTAGGGTATATATCGGGTCGATCCCACAGGGAAGAGTGAACAATTACCGGTATTACTAAAACTTCTCTATTATTTAGACTATCAATGAATTATAACAAAATTTATCCTACTGAAATTATATAAAATAACAAATGAAAGCTCCTTAGGTTGTGGTATCCCTAACTACTCATGCAAGTGCTATATTTGGATCATTAATTACTACATCTAGGCTAGTTATGGTGTAATTTCCTTATGCATTTGAATCCTACTTTCGTAGTGAATCAATTATACTTATAACTAATCCATACCTATTCTCATGGTTATGAAATTAGCTACAAGTTCATTTCTTCAGTGAAATTACATGAAATGAATCACTAAAAAACCACATAGGTGCACCTCTACTTTCGTGAGTGTACTCCCTATGTTTAGCACTTCTTGAACTAGTGTTAAATCTCAATTTTCATTGCAGAAATAACACCTTAGATAATCACAATTAATGGTACCAGATTAATCATGATTTAAAGAGCTAAAGTGCTAAATAACTTGCTCAAATCATAGCAGTTAAATAGCCAAATGATAAACACTAACAATCATAGAAAGTTCAACCAAACCCAAGGCATAAACTTTAAAAACACATAATAGACATAAATTCCAGAACTTGCATATTAACTATATTTAAGAATCCAATACAAAAGATAAAGAGTTGGAGAAGAGATAACCCATGTCACTTGAGCTTCAACTTCTCTTTCTTCATCTCCATTTTCATCCTAATCTAGCCATTATACAAGAATGGATGAACTACACTTACTACACTATCCTACACTAAGGAAATGGAAGAACTACATTTCTGCACTCTTCAAGCTTCTCCCGTATATTTCCCCCTTCTCAGACCACCCAAAATGTCTCTGCATATAAACTGCTTAAGAGCTCCATTTTTCCAAGTCAAATTCCACATTTTGATTCCCAAATCTCAACTTTGTTAGGATAGTCAATAACAAATGTTTTTGACTTGAAAATAAGCCACCTTGTCTGCCCTTTTGTCTTCTGAAGCATGTGCACCGAATTCTCTTGCAACTTATAGCTGGAAAGTGGTATGAACACAAGAGAATTGACTGAGCAAATTGCAGAATTTCGGCCAGAAAACGCGCCTTTACAAAACGCGTCTACAACTCGCGTTTTGTGCACTCGCGTTTTCACTTTGTCCTTACTTCAACTGCGATTTTCTCCATGATGCAGGCCGAAATGGCTTTTGTGTAAAACACCAAAGTTGTAGATCTTTGAGTTAGCTTTCCAATGCTTCAAGAATCATCCAAATCGGAGCTTTGTAGACTGAGATATGATCAAAATACTAAACCCTGGTCGGAACTCTGTTTTCCACTTTGGACAGCTGAGTTGAATTTCGGTATTTCAACTTTTGGACTATGAAAACGGATGAATTGGACTTTGATGTCTTCATACCAAATGTAGATATATCTCTTAGCTTCAAAATGGTATCAAGATCACCTTGATCCGATCATTGTAGCTCCTGATATAGTCAAAATACGAAAATATGTCTGAGTTGTCAAAGCTGACTTTTCTTGATTTTTGTCCTCAAATTGCATTTCTTCCTTTTACACTTCATATTTTATTTTCCCCACTTTAATCCATCTTCAATCATCCAAATATCTTCTCAATGCACTTCATTTGATGATTGAATCATTAAACCTACAAAATATGAAGTTTTTCCCATAAAAATCCATCAAATGCAATATTTAGCCAATTTAACATAAAATGTAGATTTTTACCAAAACCTTAGTTATTTTAGTTATAAAACTAAATAATCAAACCAAAATTAACTAATAAAACACACTAAAAATACGTAAAATAAACCCTTGTCAGTGCAATTGGAATATATGATGGCCATAGCTTGAGGTTCAATGTTGGATAGCCGCCTGGCATACAATACAGAATTTCCTTGGCATTTTTCTTATCTATACAAAAATAGTTTGAAATACAAGAGTAGATTATTAGCTGTAAGAGTTCAAAACTTCTTGAGGTATTTTCTGTAACTCTCATCCAGTTCATTTTGCATGGCAGTGCAGAAATTCTGATTACATATGCTTTTGTATCTACATTCGGTTCTGAAAATTGCTAATGTCACCTTTAAGTGATCTGTTTCTCTATTGAACTGACATGAGCTTCAAATATGATGGCATATCTGTCTAATCCCAACCAATTTGCACTTGGTATGAGTGATTGCGCAGTTCATGCGATCGAGCCATTGGATACAATGGTCAGCCATCTAAACCCCTTGTCGGTGACATTTTGCATCAGTTATTGGTTTGATAGGATGAAGAATCTTCTTTGCTCAAGTTTTGCCCAGATAGTCATCTATAAAATTATGGTCCATGTCCCTCAATCCCTAGTCTGAGCTAAATGTTAAAAAAGACAAAAGGATACAAGTTTTTGATTGGTTGTTTGTTTGTTTTTAGGGCCTGCAAGGTTTTCTGATTTTCAACCACTAATAGATTTCAATAGTTTATCCTGCTCTTCTACAAAGTCCAATTTATCACTCTTTAATTCAACTCTGGCCCTTTTTTATTCAATCTTTTCCTGAGGAAATTTAGGTCAATACCATTTTTGCCTCAGGCATTTTAAGATTATTTTAATTAAATCCCTAATGTTGAGCCAGTTTCCTTACTCCTTTCCAAAGCGGATGCAAAATTATCATGTTAACTAGTGATCTTTGTCCAGATGTCCTCTAAAATAAATGACATCCTTAAGCGCTTGTATCATGGTATCAAAAAGTATGTTTTCCCAAAAAAAAAATAAAAATTCGAGGTTCTTAAGCTATGACTTATTAACAGACCATTCTGTACATATTTTTCCTGTTTTGTTTCATGCTTCTAATTAAAGATTAGTGAGATGAGGTAACACTGGGAATCTTCGATCTTATATCCATTTTGTAGTTATTACAATGTACATACAGATCAGAGAGATGTGTTAAGAATCAAAGAGATTTAGTTCTCTGGTCTCTCTGTCATCCTCTGATACGACTTTCTTCACACTGATGCAATCTTAATTCCCAACATATATTTAGTGCTGCATATAAATGATAAAGCGCATTATGAAAATCAATTTGCAAGGATTCAAGGATAATAAATCGTGTGTTTGGGTTAACTATGGATGCGATATTCTCCTTCTTTCCCTAGAAGGAGTCAAGGACCAGGAGAAGGTTGAAAGAGAGGAGAGAGAATTCAGTGAATGGCATTTTCTCAACCTTCAAATTTCGGTTCCCATGTCTGCTCGTATAGCATCTTCGCATCTTCTTTCCCCCACATTATTGAGATTGGTGCTTTAGATCATTACATGGTACGTATGAAAACTCTTCCATGCAGCAAAAAATTGGATAAATTTGTTCCCTAATACGTTATAAGGCTCAATGAAGTGGTCTTCTCGTAATGTTACCCCTTCCTCTTCAGAGGTCTTTTGAAGTGTTTGCTCTGAGTAGCTACTCCTTGTCATGATCTTAACTGTTTATTCTATTGCAGAGGTATCCATGAGACACACTTTTTGCCTCCATTTCAAGTGCAATATACTCTTGTGATGGCCTGTTGGCCTACATGGGATTTTTGGATGGTGCAATTGGAATCCTTGATAGCTTGAGGCTCCGTTGTCGAATAGCACCGTCAGCTTACATGCCTTCATCAATTGTCAGGTATTGAAGTGATGATACTCATCTGACTTTTCATTAAAGAAGCTGGTCATGCTTCATAGTTCTTTAAGTTTCTGCCATGGTCTGAGACAGTCAAACAGTTTCAGGATGTACCATGGTAAAAAATCTTTCTTTGCTAGCACAGGTGTCTCTCTGTGTGGATCCTGACTCTGTTTTTGCTAGTGATTTACATATGTATCTGACTGGAAAACTGAAACGAGTCAATCATGTAGCGTGCAGTTGTGTGCTTTTGAAGACATCCTATTGCATCTAGTATACAATTTGGAATTTCCTCAACATTTTGCTTGTCTTCAGAACTAATCTAAAATACAAAGGTAGATTGGTAATTGAAAAGGTTCAAAATTTCTGCAGCAATTTTCTGTAACTCTCATTTTGTTCATTTTGAGCGGCAGCGCAGAAATTTTGTAACAATATATGCTTTTTGCATTGACGTTCAGTTCATGAAATTGCTAATCTCATCTTTAAGTGGTGCGTTTCTATGGATCTGACGTGAGTTTTCAAATATGGTAGCAATAGCAGTGCTTTTCCCATGGTGATTGCAGCACATCCATCCGATACCAGCCAATAGAGCTGGTAAAAAAGCCCAAAACCCAACAATCTGTCCAACCCGCCAATTAATTTTAAAGGATGGGTTGGGTTAATTGGGTTATGGGTTTTATTAGGTTAGGTAAGAACAACACAACTTATCCATTGGGCGGGTTGGATTTTTTATTTGGGTACCCAATACCCAACTTGTTTAAAAGTAATTCAAAATAATAAATACAAGATTCAATACACATATGCCCAACTATTTACATTTGGACATGTGTTAATAATTCATTGATTAATTGTATTCAAAATTCTCATATATATTTCAATCAAATTTTTTAATTTTTATTTAAAAGAAAAAAGAAATTTGAAATAAAAACTCATGCTTATTTTACTTTTATAATAGTAGTTAAACTTGCTCAACTTCTATAGTAATTTGTTATGCCTTTTAAGAGTATATTGTTTTCCTCCCCTTTTTTTTTTTTTTTTTTTGTGGTTGTTCTCAAGTTGCTACAGGCTTTTGTTTGTTAATATTTCTTGTATGTAAAATAGAGTTTTAAATTTGTTCTAATTGCATTATTTTTTAATATTTCGTGATTGCTTTTGTTTGTTAATATTTCACGTACGTATAATATTGTACAAATTTCTTTTTTAACCTTTTAGCATTATACAATTTCAGATTCTTCAAATTTACAAACAAAAGCTTACTTTGTATCAGCTTAATTTTTCGCTAATTCAAAATAATGCGATCCCGATGTGGTAAAAATGTCAGAATAGTTCATGAATTCTCCTCTCATTTATTTCTTAAAAAGTTTGGGATTTTCCTTAATAATTTTTTGGGGACCAATACCAGTACTTTTTACAAGCATATAATATTTTCTGCTTTATATTAGAGCTGTGGTAATTCTAAAAGATTAATATGACCATGCATCAAGTATGATCCTAGATGATTCTAATTAATCAGGTGATGAATTATCTAACTGTATCAAATCAATAAAAAAAATACCTTCTAATATATATTATATGTATATAGATCATGATATTAACTTCGAATCAATATAGTTGACTTGCAGATTCTATTTTGTTTTGATTAATTATGGCAACTTGGGCATGGCTAGTCCAACGATTTCATTTCGTCTGAAGCAAATACCTCCAATTTTCAACTTCATGAGAAGCTTACAATCAGCAAAACAATTAATTTTCCCTCTTAATTAGCGAGTCCAAGAACCAAAATGCAGTAATGTCTCCAGTCATTTAATGGAAGAAAGCAATTTGGATATTATCCCCAAAATGTAGTTCTAATGCATGGACCTTTCACAACAGTTTGCAAAATTTCTAGAGTCATGAATCATAAAATTTTGAGAATATAAGGACTAAAGTACAAACTTATTTTCTATAATTTCAATATTATTATACAACAAATTGTATGTCTCTTACTTACATTTTCAAATATAATATAATCTAGCATTGAATAATTTAAATACATAGAATATTACAATTTACAATAAAAGAGATATGAATAGTAAAAGTGTTAATAAGTTGTGACAAAAATAAGTTTCAATCAACTAGTAGTATTAAAAAGTATAAAGTAGACAATTTTTTTAGCTAATCTATTTAAATGTATAATTTACTATCTAAAATTCACAATACAAGCAATATAAAATATTATTTTACTTATGATGTGTTTCCAAGGAACTTAAGAAGTGAGTGTGTGTTGTGTGTGTGAAAATACATTTATGTATGTGAAAATGTGTTTATATGTGTGAAAAAATCTTTTTTGTGTGTTAAAATATATGTGAAAAAGTTTATGTATTAAAATATATTAATTAATATGTTGGGTCATATTTGGGTCATGGGTTTGAGATAACCCAATGACCCAACCCAAAATCAACCCAATCTAAAATTGGGGGGTTGGGTATAACTCATTTAAGTGAAAATCCAATATTAACCCGCCCAATTGTCAGGTATACCAGCCAATTTGCTCTTGGTATGAGTAATGGTGCTGTTCATGTAATCGAGCCATCGGATACATAGCCAAAATGGGGTAGTTTGAGCTCTCAGGATAACGGAACTCTGCTGACTAATTCCTCAAGTTCTGCACTGGATAGTCAGTCATCTAAAGATACTTGTTTGCTTGCCTTTCGCCCAGATCGTTAAAACTGTAAAGTTAAGTTCCTTGTCCCTCCTAGTGAGCCAAATGTTGAAAGGCAAAGAAACATTTTTTTTATTAGTTGTTTGCTTTTGAGACCTGCAAGGTTTCTTGATTTTTGACCAATGATTCATTTGTAAAATTTCAACAGTTAATCCTGCTATGTTGCAAAGCCCAATCACTCTCTCCCTAATGCAACTCTGGTCTCCTAAACTGGATCTTTCCTTGAAGAAACTTAGGTCCCTACCAGAAAGATCCAAAGAGACTGTTGACATAGTTGCCATTTCTGCCTTGGGCATTTTAAGACTTTTATAAAGACACTGTTGCTATTTTATACCATTTGCTCCTTCCCTTTTACGCCATGGTCCCAATTGTTTGCATCCATAAGAATGCAATACTAACGTGCACTTTGATTGTGGTTTGTAGTTTCATTAAGAAGAGGAAGGTGCGACTGCTGAAAATTGCAATGATTTGAATTTCCAAACTTTCCACTTCCACATTGAGAATTTTTCAATCATATCTATTAAGAATTCTAATTTTGCAACTTCACTGCATAGGTCTAGATCTATTTTGAAAAATTTCATGTCGGTCCAGATCAAATACTTGACATGCCTAGTAATTGGTTAACGCTTTTAAAATTCATCAAACCTATCATGTATACACGCATATTAGTAATTATTACTCTCTCTTACATTTATATACTTTTCTTATTTAATCTTATCTACACTTCCTTGTATTTATTCATTTTCCATAATTAATCTTACATTTTCAAATGTGGATGGTCTAAAGTAATAACATTATGAAAAAAAAACTAGAACTGCAATTAAATCTCAATATCTTTTTCATTTAATCCAACCTCTAGCAAATCAAATCAACTGGATATGGTATAAATTGGGTACTAGTGTTGGTCTTCTCCACACTTACAGGATAGTACACAAATAGTTTATTACGTAATACATGAATATGCGGACCCACTCATATATAATTGTATTACTCAATTTTCAATTTTCAGGTCCGGGATGTGCTTAATTTTGTGCCATTCCTCTCCTCCCCTTTTACACTGTCGTCCCAGTCGGTAGCAGCGAAATATAGTCAAATGTTGAAGTGTCGTCATCTTTTGAATGCTGGATGGAAATGTTTCAAGCGGACAATATTTTAGTGTCAGGTCTTGAAGAGAAGTGAGGTGGTCTCCAAACCAGTCTGGCAATGAAGTTAAATTGCGAAAATTCTCCAGTTCCAGTTTTTGTAGTGCGGGGAAATTTTTGACTTCCTCTGGCAGAGCTGTCGCGTGTGACCCATTGATACATAGACGAGTCAGGGATTTGAGGGCTTTAGTCCCCATTGAGAGACTCACCAAATTATAGCATCGGACCAAATGGAGTTCTTGCAAAGAAGCAAGGCCTCGCAACCCTTCTTCTGGCAGAGGCTCCAGCTCGGGAGAGTGCTTGATGGTCAATTCCTTCAAAGCCGTGAGATTGGAGATTGAGACCCATGCCATGTTCGGGCAGCTGTCGACGCATAACTCCTTTAGGGACAGCATACGTGGCAATGGCAATGTCAACATTGGGCAATCCTTAAAGGACAAGGATTGAAGTTGAGAGAATACCCCTGGAGTACCTGGGACTTCTCTTCCTAACATTCCTTTTAGGTTGGGCATGTTCTCTAACGTTAGTTGTTTCAATAATGGGGACATTGCAGCAGCAGCGGCAGTACTCTCTTGGGCCCCAACTATGTACTCCGCTGCACTTTCGTTCACAGTAACTTTTGTTACAGTTGAAATCCAAGATAGAAATGATGAACCGTTGAAGCCTAGGACACGCAGCAGTTGAAGGTTGGGGCAGGGTTTGAGGGCTTCAAGCACTTCCTCATCATTGTACCGTTGAAGCGTTCTTTCGGAATCCCAATACAAATTCAACCAGCGGAGACTATGTTTTTTAATTAAGCAAGCTTCTTCTGCATCCTTTTTGTCTTCAATCCTCTCAAGGTGCCCAATTGTTAGCTCTCCTCCAAGCATATTTAAGTCTTGCAACTCACTTAGTTGGAAGCCCTTTTTGCCACCCAAGACGACCATACTCAACGTCCGTAGGCAAGTCAGCTTCCCAATTCCACTTGGCATGTGAGTCAAACTCCAGCACCCCTGTAGACAAAGATGCCGAAGATTTCTGAGGAATCTCATGCCCTTGGGTAGACTCAAAAGAATGAGAGAATCATTTAGGTTTAAAATTTGCAAATTCCACAAGTCACAAATTGAATTGGGGAGTTCAACAATTAAAGATCTTGAAAGATCTAGATGCCTTAAATGTTTCAGTTTGCTTATTGCATGTGACAACTTCGTAAACTCTTCTTGGGTAGACTCCATTGACTTTACCATGAGAGCCCTCAGGGAGCCACATTTTGACAAGAAAGAAAAGCACTGGTCAATGCCTGTGATTGTAATAGGAAAAGCCACTGTTAGCTGATCATCTGGCATACCTAATATCATCGTTCTATTTGACTCTGTTCCACCGTGTTTAGCCTTCATTACTGATCGAGCCAAATCATGGACAAGGTCATGCATCTTAAAAGTGAGGGCATTGCCAAATTCATCTTCCTTTACTGCTTGGAATAGTGATCTATAATATAGTTCAGTCAGCACGGCAACACCAACATCTTCCACTTCCATTGTTTCATTAGATGAAAGCAATCCATTTGCCATCCACAAATGTATTACCTCTTCTATTTCAAATTCATAGCCCTTGGGAAATGCTGCACAATATGCAAAGCAACCTCTCAACTCTACCGGAAGATTAAGGTAGCTCAATCTTAACGCGGGCAAGATATGTGTTGTATCTTGAGGTAAGTTCCAAATTTCACTGCATTTGACGGAGTTCCATTCATTTTCTTGCCTTTTAAATCGTAGAAAGCCTCCAAGAGCCTTTGCAGCCAGAGGAACACCACCACATTTTTTCACAATCTCTTTTCCGATAACTACAAGGTTAGGATATTCTTCAACCTCTTGACGGCCAAATGCCCGTTGCCTAAATAGTGACCAACTATGATTCTCTGACAAACTCAACAGATAATATGTTTGTAATGTGCCAATTATTGTGGCAACCTTCTCCATGCGAGTTGTCATGATGATTGAACTACCTCTTGATCCGCATTCCAGAACAGATTTCAGTTTCTCCCATTCCTCTAGATTCTCATTCCAGACATCATCCAGTACAACCAAGTATCTTTTCCCTCTCAACAACTCTTGAAGTTTTCTTTGCAGAGGATCCAATTCTAATTCTTCAACAGGAGTCCCTCGTATTGAATTAATTAAGGCTTTTATAATCCTCTTCACATTAAAATCCTCTGAGACCCAAACCCAGAGTTTTGGCTCAAAATGCTTGGCTATGCGCTCATCATTAAACACCAATTGGGCAAGTGTTGTCTTTCCAAGGCCTCCAACACCCACTATAGGGAGCACTGATACATTTTGATTATCTCTGACTTGATTCACCAATATTTTCACAATCTCGTCTTTCGCCTCGTCCCTTCCAAGGACTAGATCAGGTTCCTTTAGCAAGGAACCAGTCTCACGTGTTCCAGTAGAATCAACCTGAAAGTGGTTGCTCCCACGCTTCTGATCAATCAAACCAAGCTTTATCCGCTCATCAGCTATTGCATTAAATTTTTCAAGGATCTCCTTCATCCTTGTCCCAATCCTGTGACGAAACACTAAGTTTCCTGCTATAGGGTAACACATCAAACTAAAACAACCAGAATTTTTGTACTTGACTCTTGAGGCTTCAGCTGCGTAATCATCCAATACATCATCGATTTCATAGGCAACACCATTGAGCTCCTGAAACCAGAGTTGTATTGCCTTGTCTGTGAATTGCTTCTGCTCAGCATCTTCAAGGACTGCCTTGATGGTGGAGAGCAAGCGTGCAATCTTTTCCATGTCAGTTGCAACACCACAAAGCAATCCACTCTCCTTCTGGATCATGGAATTCAAAGTATCGACGAGAATTCCCACAAATGCTTCCATCACGTGTGACCTGAAACTCACAGTTCAAGAAAGTTAAATCAATGTTAATAAAGTTATTAGAGATTTATAACTTGATAGACCCAATAGAAAATGAAAAATTGGATCATAATTATAAGCAAAAGTTTCTGTTACTAGGAAACGAAGAAAACATATCTTCTACATTAACATGAAAACATTGTTCGGATTCATTTTAGGCAGCCAGTCAATGACCACCAAGAATACTTATCGATTAATCAAAGAAATATTTTCAGAATAATTGGTGGACATGCATGGTTACAAACTCGAGGAACATGTTAACAAAATACATACATAAGGTGGAAGATCATGCATGGAGCTTAGTCTTTGAATCATGAGCCATGGAAGATAATTTAAAAAAACCGATTTAAATGAAGTATTGTCCCTATTCCAAAACCAAATTATCAAGAATGTTATGAAAAAAAAATTGGGACAATCCTGGTGAATGAATTTTAGGAAGAGTTCAAAGCATACGATATAGAGTCCCAGGAAAATGGAATCTTTGGATGTTTCAACCCTAAAGCCTAAAGTGAGATAGGAGCACACACAAAGGCGATGACCTTTATTCATTTACAGGGTTTTATAAGCCCGAGGTTTTCACAAGGAAAAATGGACATTACTATTTGTAGGAAATGCTTTCAAACACCATTTTTATCTCGAGTAAAATTTTTTGGGTAAATGACTTCCAATTGTCCCTCAACTTTTACCAATGATTTTATCTAGTCTTTCAACTTGTATAAGTGTTTATTGAGTTCCTCAACTTATAAATTAAGTTATGAATAGTCCATCCAAGCTAAATCTCATTATGGTAATATTTACTTTCCCACTGAGGTTCAATTTAATGTCTATTTTCCTACTCTAATTTTAAATATAAAACATATCTGTCCTTTTTAATAGTTTCAGTTAAGTATCTAATAGTTGACTTATTTGAATAATTTAATATGTGTTGAAAATTCTGAATTTGGTTTTAATTCATCCCAAAAACTGAATCTAATCAAGACAATTTTCACTCTATTAGACTAAGATTCATTTTAATGTAAGTTTGGCTCCTCCCAAGTTAACTTATAAAGTAGTCAAATTTGCCATTTTAATGGTTTCCATAAATATTGAGTTGTTGACTAGTTTGGTTACTAGCGGCGAGGGAGGGTTCTTAGAATCCTAACCACAACCTTATTTAGAATTCAAATTTTGTACCTAGCAGCTGGGGGTGGAAAGGGTGTGGAGAGGGATGGAAGAGTTAACCAAAAGAAAAAAAAAACTAGTTTAACTAAAAAAACTGATAACAATCTCCTTTAACAAATTTTGTCTGAGCATATTAATTCCAAGCTACTGTTATGCAAATTATCGTTCTAATTTGGGGCTAATGATATATTTAGATTCTAATGACATGTTTAGCCAAGAAGCACACAAATTATCGTACTTAAAAAAGAAGCACACAAAGAAGAAGAAGAAAAAAAAAATCAAAACAAGATATTGGGATTTTTATTTATGTGTATCTTTTTTGTAATCTTTTCATTGTTAAACGTTATGTTCTTTTCTACAATAACAACTATACAAAAACATTAAATAGTTAAATAAATCTCTATTATTTATTTTGTATATAATCTTTTCTTATTCTTGTTGGATTAATGTTTCTTTTTAGATTATTTTAGGTTTATTAGAATTTAAGCAGAAAAATAATGATGATGACATTGTAACAGGACTAAATAAGTTAGCAAAATTTGTAACATAAGGCGATGCTAACTTCTCATGTGTTGAAGAGTAATTTTTCAATTTTTTTAGTATATGTAAATCGTTAGAAATATTGTGAGTGTGTTTGGAAAACAAAATTATTTCAAATAATATTTTGCTTGTATCACAAATACAATTTTCAATTAATTTTTTACTTTTTAAACTACTTTTATATTTCACATGCATCACTTCTCAAAAAGTGCTATAGCAATTTTTTTCCATATATTATTTCAAATAATCTCCTATTTAAACACACTCAAATTATTTTTTTGTTAGTCAAATTATTTGGTTATTAAATACTTAAACTATTAAGTATCATAAAGTAAAGTAAAGGATTAATTTTATATACATTGACAATGCATGAACTATCATTGTTAGATTAATGACACATATGCAAAAGTTGGATTTTAAATTCAAAATTTGCATAGTTGTTATTTATCCAACAATGAAATAGTTGATTTTAGACAATGATAAGCAAAATAAAAATCAAACCTTAAGAGCAAAATGAATATTACCAAAATTGGATTTGATTTGGAGCGACCATTTAAAACCAAATTTATAAGTTGAAGGACTTGATAGATTCAACAAAATTATGGCTGAAAGTTGAGAGATTATTGAAGCCTGATACCTAGTTTTTTAGAGAAGTTGTAATTTTTTTGGCAACAAAGGGAACATCATGCAGCAAACAAATTAAATGTT
>NW_020862161.1:0-11622 GCF_003713205.1 Coffea eugenioides | reverse complement strand
CCAGCTTGAGTGGCGAATTATCATATTTTCGGATTCTTGTCCCCGAATACCAAGGAGTGACATCTTTACGCTCAGTTGAGATCTCGTGTAATATTCGGATAAGTTTGGATGGTGAAAGCAAAGGCACAGGGAATACGAATAGTCTGGACTTGAAAAATATTGAAGATATTTATGGGATTTGGGATCCTTCTTATTCACGTGTTTCGAGCCTTGATTAAGTGTAGTGCCTGAGCGATACCTAGGGTTAATGCTCTATAAGTTATGTGACTTGTTTTGATCGAATGTGTTGTATTGCCTTGTTTTATGATTTAGAGGGGTTTATGATTTGCAATATTCTGTTTTATGTTGTTTATATTTATATAGTTACTTAGTGGTTATATTTTATCCTTAATTAGTTGGTTAGCTGCGAAACATGGAGGATAAAAGAAGTCGGACCAAGAAAGCTAACCGAGAACGCAGTTCTAGGCGAGGCCGTGAGGGTGAACAAGTACAGGAACCGGTGCCTGAACCGAGAGAGGAGAGGGAGGCAGCGGTCGAGCAGCAACCTGAACCCCAGACTGCCGGGGGAGATCAGGTGGCTACTGCCATTCAACAGATGACTAACATTCTGGCTCGGTTAGTGGAACAACAGGGTCAAGTCCCTGTAAACCAACCTAGAGACCCTGATATGGGGCAGGATAGAGCTTTGGAGAGATTCCAAAAGTTCTCCCCACCCAAGTTTTTAGGAGGGCCAGACCCGTATGAGGCTGAGAAATGGCTGGAGGCCATGATAAATATCTTTGCTGCCCTAAACTATACTGAGGAGAGACAAGTCCAATTTGCTGTATTTCAGTTTGAAGGGCCAGCTAGGGCTTGGTGGAATGTAGTGAGGGCCAAGTGGGAGAGAGAGGGAACTGCCTGGACTTGGCTAAATTTTGTACGGGACTTCAACGAAAAATACCTTCCACCCATCGTCCAGGAAAAGAGAGAGGACGAATTCATTAAACTCCGTCAGGGGATGTTGAGTGTAACTGAGTATGAGACTCAGTTTACAAAGTTGTCCAAATTTGCTCCCGAACTGATAGCTACGGAACAAAGAAAAGTACGGAGGTTCATACAAGGACTGAACGTGGAGTTACAAGAAGCCTTAGCGGCGGTCCAAATTAATACATTCACAGAGGTTCTGGAGAAAGCCTTGAGGATAGAGACTGCTAGGGCACAAGTGCGAGCTTTCCATGCAAAAAGGAGAGGTGCGCCTGGTGGAAGTCAAAGGCAAGGACAAAGTGATTTAGATATGCCACCTTCTAAGATAGGTCGAGAAGATGGTAGTGACAAAATTTCAAGGACGTCTAAGGAAAGTACTCCAAGAGGAGCTTCGCGTGGCTGGGGCCAAGCAAGAAGTGCCTCACAAGGAGGTCAGACCTCAACCCCTCAAGTACCTTGCGGGTACTGTGGGAAGGCCAATCACGTGGAGAGTGATTGTTGGCGAAAGGCGGGAAAATGTTTATGGTGTGGTAGCACCGAACACCAGCTTGCAACCTGTCCCCGTAGATCACGCCTAAACCCTGAACAAGCAAGTGTAGGAGGGACTAAGCCAAGAGTGCCAGCTAGAGCGTATGCCTTGAACCAACAGGCAGTACCTGAACCAACAGAGATAGTAGAAGGTACGATTCGTGATTTCTATTGTTTCTCTAAGTTTTGGCTATAGTGAGACCTGAGAGACGGAAATGAATATATAAGGAAAGTACCCTACGTTATTCGAAGTGCATGTATGAATTTCGAGGTCGAAATTCTTTTAAGGGGGAGAGAATGTGAGGACTCGCAAATTCCTTGTATTTTTCCTCAAAAATACCCTTTTATTTGAAAATTATTATTTATCAAAGGCCACTACCCAAATATTTCACATTAAGTGTAGATAGACCTAGAAAATAGGGTTTTACGCCTCGGTTTTAAGTTTGGAGCAAAATTAGGGTTTTCACGATTTTTCGCCGGATGAATTTTCGGTACAGAGTAAGAATTAATTTGGGGATTAAAAATGACTTTTAAGTGAGAAATAATATGTGACTAGTGGCAATGATATAAGGTTAGTGAATGGGAAGTGAAAAACCTAGTACGTGTGTTTTTAATAAAAACGGCGCGATCCGGCGGGTCCCGCGTGTTACCGATTGAACGCACCACTTGACCACCATTTTTCTTACCCAACAAGTTTGTTGACTTTTGTACATAATATCTTCTCATATTGAAGCAGCCTTGACCGAAATTAGTGGCCAAGAAAAGGCAAGAAAGAAAGAGAAAAAGAAAGGGTGGTGGTGGTGACACTTGTCACCACCTCATGGCTTCTTACCCAAGACTAACCCCAACCATTTAAATCCAACACTTAGCATTTTTCTTCTTCATTTCTGCTGGGCTGGCCGAGAACAACAAGGAGAGAAACTCCAAGGGAAAATCTTTCATTTCATCTCCAAATCCAACAAATAAGTGAGGAATCGAGCGAAGTAAACCGATTAAACTTGTTTTCTAGTGACTAACTAGTGAGTGGTGGTGTGATTCTTGAAGGGGAGAGCTTGTGCTACACTTGGTGACTTTTATTCAAGGTAAGAGAGTTTATCTCTCCAAGTTTTGCTTTCAAATTTGTTAAATTAAGCTTAGTAGTTTGATATTGTGGTAGAATCATGAATGATGAGTATGTTTTAGTAGTTTTCCCCAATTTATTTGATGAACTAGGGCTTATGGAAATTCTGCCCAAATGGTTGTATGATGCTTATATGTTGCAAATGAGGTGTTATATGGTGTTTTGGTAGTGATTGGACCAAGAAATTAAGGAAAGATTCACTAGAAACTCAAAATTTCCAAAATCTGGAAAATTCTCTCCACATTCTGTCCGAATTTTTATCTATATGTTAGAGGCTGTTTTGGCCTTAGCTCAAAGAATAAAAGTTGTAGAGAATGGCATTTTATAGGTTCCTACAAAATTTCAGCTCAATCGGAGCAACGTAGGACGTGAAAAGTCCAAAATACCCCTACTGTTTGAAATATTTCCCAGCAGTCCGTTTCTTCAGTTAAGTCCAGTTTATCATGTTTTTTGACCAGGATCCATTCTGATTTAGCTCTAGGCCAAAACATGAAAGTTGTAGTGTTCTGAAGTAGCTTTAAAATGCCTCTAAGAACACCTGATTCGGACTTGTGTACACTGAGTTATGACCATTACAGTGTTTTGCGTTTAAGCAGCCGACGAATTGGTTTCTGGTTTAGTGATTTGCGAATTTGACCAAGTTACATTAGAAACTGGACTTAGTGATATTCATGAATGTTGTAGATTTATGTCTTAGCTTCGAAATGACACAGGTTTCGTTTTAATCCGATAAGCGTAGCCTCGGATAAGTTATTTCCGCATTCGTACGTCAAATCTGTCTTGTG
Source organism: Coffea eugenioides (assembly GCF_003713205.1). Lineage (NCBI taxonomy): Eukaryota > Viridiplantae > Streptophyta > Magnoliopsida > Gentianales > Rubiaceae > Coffea > Coffea eugenioides. The sequence goes on along the minus strand of NW_020862161.1, from coordinate 8,226 downwards.
CTAAGTTGAATTTCTGCATTTGTTATCATTGTAATTCTTGTTATTATGATATTGTGAGCCTATGGAACGGCTCTTGACATAAATTGCTGATATGTATGATGTTGGGTTGTGTTTGAGAAAAACAATGAAGCCTAAATGGCTGGAAATTAGGTAAACACAAAGGGCATGCTGCCCGAATTTTTACTCGAGGGCTAGAATACTATATTTTCGACTTGGGTGAAGGTTAAGTACTTAAAACTTGAACTAGCGAGGACTTTGGCTATTATGTTTCTTGAGTGTTAAACGTTAGGACTTGACTACACTTGTACCCTTGGGAAATGAAATAATGATTGCTCGAAGTACGTTTTCCTTGTACTCTCGACTCACATGACAATTTCAAGTATAAATGTTACAAAGCTTTATCGTTTAAAAAGCGAGCAAGTGTTTCATGACTACTGTCCGAGTGAATTTCAATTTCTTGATTCTTATTGAACGAAACGTCTAAGTTTCGAACTCTAGTCATGTTTCAAAGTTCTCAAATTGAGTTTTATCGCAGATTTGGACTCCGAACTCGGAGTATAACCTGAAAGTGACCAGTAAAAGCACTATATCTTTTGGTGAGTGCTTTCAAATACTGAATTGAACTTGATACTTGTACTTGATACGTGCCAATATGATTACATGTCACATGCGTGAATTGTTAGGGCAAGAGTGTACTTTATCGCACTTGCCCTTACGTGATATACCTGTTTATTGATTGGAATTGACTTGATATACTTGTTATGATGCGCGCACTTCCTGGAATTCCAGAAACCCTGTGGCGAGTTACTCTAGTCGAGCCGGCAAGGGCTTGGTCGATTGGGTAACGAACCCTGGGTCTCTTGTATTGTCGAGTGGAGTGATATCTCCTCGACTAATCGGTATACTCGAGTATTACCACCCGTGTTTATTGAGGATTTTGGGCCCAGTAGGGGGTGTGAATGGTGGACGGAGAGTAGTGTAAGTGGTGTTCTACTGGATTGGTTCCTTTACTTGAAAGTTGACGGAGTGTCAACTACTATGTGATCAAGCTCCTGATGATGAATGGAAGTTGGCTCCTGAGAGCCATCCGTATCCTTATGCTTGGAATGATTATTGTTTATTGGATTATAGTGTCTTCTGAAAACTTTTACACTCGCTCATTTTGAGATTGCTACTTGAAGTGTTATTGCTCACTTTTATGAACTCTTCATGCTCGTTACTTTGCTATATCGAAAACTTGTACTTATAAATAATGGTCAATTTGCTATTTGGAACCTCACTGGGCTTTTAGCTCATACCACGCTATTTGTTTTCCTTACAGGGGGTACGAGTGACGCGTGAGACTTATAAAAGACTAGTGTAGCCTTTTGTTTTGACTTTTGACTTTTGGTCTTGTACTCGCGCTATTCCTCGAATGGAACATGTTGTACTTGGATTGTATACGTTTTGAACTAGTTTGGTGTATTGAGGCTTTGTACCTCGATTTCTATCAATGTAAATTATAAGCTTGAATTGTGAATGTTATTTATGGTTCATGGATGTGTGTACATGACTCGATTGAGATAGTGAGTGAGTCCTGGCGAGAGCTGGGCAGGCGGTCCGCCGAACCCTTTGGTACGCCTTAGGGGGAGGTGGGGTCGTCTCAGATGGTATCAGAGCTCCTATTGAGCTCGTGCCGGGAGAGGGTTCTCGGACTGTGGGGATTGACTTGTTAAGTATGGAACAATTGTCTATTGTTGGGGGACCTTAGATATGTATGTTGGGTAGGAATCTCTAATAGGGTGATTTGCTCTTGAGCCTGGCCAGCTTGAGTGGCGAATTATCATATTTTCGGATTCTTGTCCCCGAATACCAAGGAGTGACATCTTTACGCTCAGTTGAGATCTCGTGTAATATTCGGATAAGTTTGGATGGTGAAAGCAAAGGCACAGGGAATACGAATAGTCTGGACTTGAAAAATATTGAAGATATTTATGGGATTTGGGATCCTTCTTATTTACGTGTTTCGAGCCTTGATTAAGTGTAGTGCCTGAGCGATACCTAGGGTTAATGCTCTATAAGTTATGTGACTTGTTTTGATCGAATGTGTTGTATTGCCTTGTTTTATGATTTAGAGGGGTTTATGATTTGCAATATTCTGTTTTATGTTGTTTATATTTATATAGTTACTTAGTGGTTATATTCTATCATTAATTAGTTGGTTATATTGCTATAGTTGGTTAGCTGCGAAACATGGAGGATAAAAGAAGTCGGACCAAGAAAGCTAACCGAGAACGCGGTTCTAGGCGAGGCCGTGAGGGTGAACAAGTACAGGAACCGGTGCCTGAACCGAGAGAGGAGAGGGAGGCAGCGGTTGAGCAGCAACCTGAACCCCAGACTGTCGGGGGAGATCAGGTGGCTACTGCCATTCAACAGATGACTAATATTCTGGCTCGGTTAGTGGAACAACAGGGTCAAGTCCCTGTAAACCAACCTAGAGACCCTGATATGGGGCAGGATAGAGCTTTGGAGAGATTCCAAAAGTTCTCCCCACCCAAGTTTTTAGGAGGGCCAGACGCGTATGAGGCTGAGAAATGGCTGGAGGCCATGATAAATATCTTTGCTGCCCTAAACTATACTGAGGAGAGACAAGTCCAATTTGCTGTATTTCAGTTTGAAGGGCCAGCTAGGGCTTGGTGGAATGTAGTGAGGGCCAAGTGGGAGAGAGAGGGAACTGCCTGGACTTGGCTAAATTTTGTACGGGACTTCAACGAAAAATACCTTCCACCCATCGTCCAGGAGAAGAGAGAGGACGAATTCATCAAACTCCGTCAGGGGATGTTGAGTGTAACTGAGTATGAGACTCAGTTTACAAAGTTGTCCAAATTTGCTCCCGAACTGATAGCTACGGAACAAAGAAAAGTACGAAGGTTCATACAAGGACTGAACGTGGAGTTACAAGAAGCCTTAGCGGCGGTCCAAATTAATACATTCACAGAGGTTCTGGAGAAAGCCTTGAGGATAGAGACTGCTAGGGAACAAGTGAGAGCTTTCCATGCAAAAAGGAGAGGTGCGCCTGGTGGAAGTCAAAGGCAAGGACAAAGTGATTTAGATATGCCACCTTCTAAGATAGGTCGAGAAGATGGTAGTGAGAAAATTTCAAGGACGTCTAAGGAAAGTACTCCAAGCGAAGCTTCGCGTGGCTGGGGCCAAGCAAGAGGTGCCTCACAAGGAGGTCAGACCTCAACCCCTCAAGTACCTTGCGGGTACTGTGGGAAGGCCAATCACGTGGAGAGTGATTGTTGGCGAAAGGCGGGAAAATGTTTATGGTGTGGTAGCACCGAACACCAGCTTGCAACCTGTCCCCGTAGATCACGCCTAAACCCTGAACAAGCAAGTGTAGGAGGGACTAAGCCAAGAGTGCCAGCTAGAGCGTATGCCTTGAACCAACAGGCAGTACCTGAACCAACAGAGATAGTAGAAGGTACGATTCGTGATTTCTATTGTTTCTCTAAGTTTTGGATATAGTGAGACCTGAGAGCCGGAAATGAATATATAAGGAAAGTACCCTACGTTATTCGAAGTGCATGTATGAATTTCGAGGTCGAAATTCTTTTAAGGGGGATAGAATGTGAGGACTCGCAAATTCCTTGTATTTTTCCTCAAAAATACCCTTTTATTTGAAAATTATTATTTATCAAAGGCCACTACCCAAATATTTCACATTAAGTGTAGATAGACCTAGAAAATAGGGTTTTACGCCTCGGTTTTAAGTTTGGAGCAAAATTAGGGTTTTCACGATTTTTCGCCGGATGAATTTTCGGTACAGAGTAAGAATTAATTTGGGGATTAAAAATGACTTTTAAGTGAGAAATAATATGTGACTAGTGGCAATGATATAAGGTTAGTGAATGGGAAGTGAAAAACCTAGTACGTGTGTTTTTAATAAAAACGGCGCGATCCGGCGGGTCCCGCGTGTTACCGATTGAACGCACCACTTGACCACCATTTTTCTTACCCAACAAGTTTGTTGACTTTTGTACATAATATCTTCTCATATTGAAGCAGCCTTGACCGAAATTAGTGGCCAAGAAAAGGCAAGAAAGAAAGAGAAAAAGAAAGGGTGGTGGTGGTGACACTTGTCACCACCTCATGGCTTCTTACCCAAGACTAACCCCAACCATTTAAATCCAACACTTAGCATTTTTCTTCTTCATTTCTGCTGGGCTGGCCGAGAACAACAAGGAGAGAAACTCCAAGGGAAAATCTTTCATTTCATCTCCAAATCCAACAAATAAGTGAGGAATCGAGCGAAGTAAACCGATTAAACTTGTTTTCTAGTGACTAACTAGTGAGTGGTGGTGTGATTCTTGAAGGGGAGAGCTTGTGCTACACTTGGTGACTTTTATTCAAGGTAAGAGAGTTTATCTCTCCAAGTTTTGCTTTCAAATTTGTTAAATTAAGCTTAGTAGTTTGATATTGTGGTAGAATCATGAATGATGAGTATGTTTTAGTAGTTTTCCCCAATTTATTTGATGAACTAGGGCTTATGGAAATTCTGCCCAAATGGTTGTATGATGCTTATATGTTGCAAATGAGGTGTTATATGGTGTTTTGGTAGTGATTGGACCAAGAAATTAAGGAAAGATTCACTAGAAACTCAAAATTTCCAAAATCTGGAAAATTCTCTCCACATTCTGTCCGAATTTTTATCTATATGTTAGAGGCTGTTTTGGCCTTAGCTCAAAGAATAAAAGTTGTAGAGAATGGCATTTTATAGGTTCCTACAAAATTTCAGCTCAATCGGAGCAACGTAGGACGTGAAAAGTCCAAAATACCCCTACTGTTTGAAATATTTCCCAGCAGTCCGTTTCTTCAGTTAAGTCCAGTTTATCATGTTTTTTGACCAGGATCCATTCTGATTTAGCTCTAGGCCAAAACATGAAAGTTGTAGTGTTCTGAAGTAGCTTTAAAATGCCTCTAAGAACACCTGATTCGGACTTGTGTACACTGAGTTATGACCATTACAGTGTTTTGCGTTTAAGCAGCCGACGAATTGGTTTCTGGTTTAGTGATTTGCGAATTTGACCAAGTTACATTAGAAACTGGACTTAGTGATATTCATGAATGTTGTAGATTTATGTCTTAGCTTCGAAATGACACAGGTTTCGTTTTAATCCGATAAGCGTAGCCTCGGATAAGTTATTTCCGCATTCGTACGTCAAATCTGTCTTGTGCTAAGTTGAATTTCTGCATTTGTTATCATTGTAATTCTTGTTATTATGATATTGTGAGCCTATGGAACGGCTCTTGACATAAATTGCTGATATGTATGATGTTGGGTTGTGTTTGAGAAAAACAATGAAGCCTAAATGGCTGGAAATTAGGTAAACACAAAGGGCATGCTGCCCGAATTTTTACTCGAGGGCTAGAATACTATATTTTCGACTTGGGTGAAGGTTAAGTACTTAAAACTTGAACTAGCGAGGACTTTGGCTATTATGTTTCTTGAGTGTTAAACGTTAGGACTTGACTACACTTGTACCCTTGGGAAATGAAATAATGATTGCTCGAAGTACGTTTTCCTTGTACTCTCGACTCACATGACAATTTCAAGTATAAATGTTACAAAGCTTTATCGTTTAAAAAGTGAGCAAGTGTTTCATGACTACTGTCCGAGTGAATTTCAATTTCTTGATTCTTATTGAACGAAACGTCTAAGTTTCGAACTCTAGTCATGTTTCAAAGTTCTCAAATTGAGTTTTATCGCAGATTTGGACTCCGAACTCGGAGTATAACCTGAAAGTGACCAGTAAAAGCACTATATCTTTTGGTGAGTGCTTTCAAATACTGAATTGAACTTGATACTTGTACTTGATACGTGCCAATATGATTACATGTCACATGCGTGAATTGTTAGGGCAAGAGTGTACTTTATCGCACTTGCCCTCACGTGATATACCTGTTTATTGATTGGAATTGACTTGATATACTTGTTATGATGCGCGCACTTCCTGGAATTCCAGAAACCCTGTGGCGAGTTACTCTAGTCGAGCCGGCAAGGGCTTGGTCGATTGGGTAACGAACCCTGGGTCTCTTGTATTGTCGAGTGGAGTGATATCTCCTCGACTAATCGGTATACTCGAGTATTACCACCCGTGTTTATTGAGGATTTTGGGCCCAGTAGGGGGGTGTGAATGGTGGACGGAGAGTAGTGTAAGTGGTGTTCTACTGGATTGGTTCCTTTACTTGAAAGTTGACGGAGTGTCAACTACTATGTGATCAAGCTCCTGATGATGAATGGAAGTTGGCTCCTGAGAGCCATCCGTATCCTTATGCTTTGGAATGATTATTGTTTATTGGATTATAGTGTCTTCTGAAAACTTTTACACTCGCTCATTTTGAGATTTCTCACTTTTATGAATTCTTCATGCTCGTTACTTTCCTATATCGAAAACTTGTACTTATAAATAATGGTCAATTTGCTATTTGGAACCTCACTGGGCTTTTAGCTCATACCACGCTATTTGTTTTCCTTACAGGGGGTACGAGTGACGCGTGAGACTTGTAAAAGACTAGCGTAGTCTTTTGTTTTGACTTTTGACTTTTGGTCTTGTACTCGCGCTATTCCTCGAATGGAACATGTTGTACTTGGATTGTATACGTTTTGAACTAGTTTGGTGTATTGAGACTTTGTACCTCGATTTCTATCAATGTAAATTATAAGCTTGAATTGTGAATGTTATTTATGGTTCATGGATGTGTGTACATGACTCGATTGAGATAGTGAGTGAGTCCTGGCGAGAGCTGGGCAGGCGGTCCGCCGAACCCTTTGGTACGCCTTAGGGGGAGGTGGGGTCGTCACAGATGGTATCAGAGCTCCTATTGAGCTCGTGCCGGGAGAGGGTTCTCGGACTGTGGGGATTGACTTGTTAAGTATGGAACAATTGTCTATTGTTGGGGACCTTAGATATGTATGTTGGGTAGGAATCTCTAATACGGGTGATTTGCTCTTGAGCCTGGCCAGCTTGAGTGGTGAATTATCATATTTTCGGATTCTTGTCCCCGAATACCAAAGAGTGACACCTTTACGATAAGTTGAGATCTCGCGTAATATTGGGATAAGTTTGGATTGCGAAAGCAAAGGCACGGGGAATGCGAATAGTATGGACTTGAAATATATTGAAGATATTCATGGGATTTGGGATCCTTCTTATTCACGTGTTTCGAGCCTTGATTAAGTGTAGTGCCTGAGCGATACCTAGGGTTAATGCTCTATAAGTTATGTGACTTGTTTTGATCGAATGTGTTGTATTGCCTTGTTTTATGATTTAGAGGGGTTTATGATTTGCAATATTCTGTTTTATGTTGTTTATATTTATATAGTTACTTAGTGGTTATATTCTATCATTAAATAGTTGGTTATATTGCTATAGTTGGTTAGCTGCGAAACATGGAGGATAAAAGAAGTCGGACCAAGAAAGCTAACCGAGAACGCGGTTCTAGGCGAGGCCGTGAGGGTGAACAAGTACAGGAACCGGTGCCTGAACCGAGAGAGGAGAGGGAGGCAACGGTTGAACCACAACCTGAACCCCAAGCTACAGGGGGAGATCAAGTGGCAACTGCCATCCAGCAAATGACCAATATTCTGGCCCGTTTAGTGGAACAACAGGGTCAAGTCCCTGTAAACCAACCTAGAAACCCTGATATGGGGCAGGATAGAGCTTTGGAGAGATTCCAAAAGTTCTCCCCACCCAAGTTTTTAGGAGGGCCAGACCCGTATGAGGCTGAGAAATGGCTGGAGGCCATGATAAATATCTTTGCTGCCCTAAACTATACTGAGGAGAGACAAGTCCAATTTGCTGTATTTCAGTTTGAGGGGCCAGCTAGGGCTTGGTGGAATGTAGTGAGGGCCAAGTGGGAGAGAGAGGGAACTGCCTGGACTTGGCTAAATTTTGTACGGGACTTCAACGAAAAATACCTTCCACCCATCGTCCAGGAGAAGAGAGAGGACGAATTCATTAAACTCCGTCAGGGGATGTTGAGTGTAACTGAGTATGAGGCTCAGTTTACAAAGTTGTCCAAATTTGCTCCCGAACTGATAGCTACGGAACAAAGAAAAGTACGAAGGTTCATACAAGGACTGAACGTGGAGTTACAAGAAGCCTTAGCGGCGGTCCAAATTAATACATTCACAGAGGTTCTGGAGAAAGCCTTGAGGATAGAGACTGCTAGGGCACAAGTGAG
>NW_020862160.1:0-25339 GCF_003713205.1 Coffea eugenioides | reverse complement strand
CAACCCAAGTGTGGGAATTCATAGAGCCCACTTTCAAATTTTCCAACAATACCAAGCCATCTATACACATGCAATAGCTTAAAGATGTATTTCTACCATCATAATCCAAGTTTAAGGTGTAGGATGATGTTATACCTCCTTAGTGCTTTAGATCAGAAATTTTCGGTCCTCAAGAGGCTCCAAGAAACTGTGAATTGCAGCCCTTTAGTTAGCTAGATCCAACCTCCAAGTAGTTTGCTAGATGGGCTTCAAGTTTGGTGAAGATTGATTGAAGTTTTGTGGTTGATTTGGTGAACAAAATTTTGAAATAATGGAGTGAGAGAGAGAGGTGGGCTGGTCGGCACTTTGGGAGAGAAGAGAGAGTGAAATATGATCAATTCTAGCTTCCAAGGGAAGATTAAAATGAGTGGTGAAAATTCACTCCAAAGTCAATCCTCATTAGGGCTCGTTTGGTGCGTTTAGGGCTCGATTTCTCTCGCGTTTGGTTCACTAGTTCACTAAACCTCTAATGTACTTATGTTCATATAAATATTATTCACTCTTAATTGTCTCGAAATAAGGGTCTAAAGTCCCTCAAATAAAGCCGCGCGTGTGAAAACGCGTACCGTCAATTTTAGCGCTATAACGCGAAACCTCCGAGAAATTCTTATAACGATAATACTATTAACTATCACTTAAGTACTTAAATCTAAAATTACCTATTTTAAAACCGTTGTACATGTCCCAAATTTCCGGGCTAATTGTACTCCTAATTGGCAAAATTCTCCAAACGTATTTTCACCTTTTCTCTAAACAAGCTCCTAAGAAAATAATTTTTGAAACGAGACACTTTAAAAATGTAACGAAACTATGATACCATGTACTTAGGTCTAATGAGACTAGAAAATATTCCTCGTGGTAAAAATCCAATTAAATAATTTATTAAGCCTTAAATTAGGCTTAAAAATAATAGTTTTTATGAGTCCTCACATCCTCTCCCCCTTAAGAAAATTTCGTCCTCGAAATTTACCTTGGTTGATGAACAAGTCTGGATACTTCTCTCTGATTATCTCTTCAACTTCCCATGTTGCTTCCTCTACTCCGTGGTTCTTCCATAGAACTTTCACTAGTGGTATCTGCTTGTTCCTCAATTCCTTCACCTTTCAATCCAGAAGTTTTACCGGTCTCTCCTCATAGGTCAGGGTTTCATCTATCTCAATATTCTCCGGTTGTAAAACATGAGAGGGGTTTGGATGATATTTCTTAAGCATGGACACATGAAACACGTTATGAATTCGAGATAAGCTCGGTGGTAATTCCAGCTTATAGGCTACATTCCCAACTCGTTGAATAATCTTATAAGGCCCTACAAACCTTGGTTGTAGTTTCTTCCCTTTTCCGGACATCAAACTTGCTTTTAAAGGTGTAATCTTGAGAAATACCATATCTCCAACAGTGAACTCCAAATCCTTTCTTCGATTATCGGCATAACTCTTTTGTCTACTCTGAGCGGTTTGAATCCTTTGCCATACTAACTTTACCTTTTCATTAGCTTCCTCAATCCAAGACACGGTAGTCTGGTCTAAAATTTTTCGTTCACCTATTTCATCCCAACAAATTGGAGACCTACATCTCCGACCATAAAGTGCCTCATACGGGGCCATCTGAATAGAAGAGTGGAAACTATTATTGTAGGCAAATTCCACTAAAGTCAAAAACTTACTCCAACTCTCTCCAAAGTCCAGAACACAAGTCCGTAACATGTCCTCAAGAGTTTGAATTGTTCTCTCCGACTGTCCATCCGTCTGGGGATGGTAAGTGGTACTAAAGTTCAATTTAGTCCCTAATACCTCTTGCATCTTTTGCCAGAACCTCGAAACAAATCTTGGATCTCTATCCGATACGATACTGACAGGTATTCCATGCAACCTAATGATCTCATCCAAATACAACCTGGCCAACTTCTCCAATGGATATTTCATATTAATCGGCAGAAAATGAGCTGATTTGGTCAATCTATCTACGATTACCCAAATCGCATCATGGCCTTTCTGTGTTCTTGGTAACCCCGATACAAAATCCATAGTGATATTCTCCCATTTCCACTCAGGAATTTCTAGAGGTTGCAAAAGCCCTGATGGTTTCTGATATTCGGCTTTAACCTGTTGACAAATTAAGCACGTTTGGACAAATTGAGCAATCTCCTTCTTCATATTTTCCCACCAATAAAGACTCTTCAAGTTCTGGTACATTTTATTCCCTCCTGGATGTACTGTAAACTTTGATCGGTGCGCCTCTTCTAAAATTTCCTTTCTAAGCCCTTCATCATTTGGCATAACTATCCGATTCCGAAATCTTAATACACCGTTCGATCCCAAGTTAAAATCTGATTTGTCCCCCTTTTTAACCTTTTCCGACCGTTTCTGTACTTCAGTGTCCTTTCCTTGAGATTCCTTGATACGTTCCATCAAAGGAGAATTCAATACAATGTTTCCCAGAATTACTTTCCTCGGTTCCAATCGAGGATTCTACTGACTAATTTCTTTCAACAATTCAAATTCCTTAATCATCAATCCAGCCATCTGTACTTGACGACTCAAAGCATCAGCCACTACATTAGCTTTTCCTGGATGGTATTTAATCGTACAGTCATAGTCTTCCAAAAACTCCATCCATCTACGCTGCCTCAAATTCAGTTCCTTTTGAGAAAATAAGTACTTAAGGCTTTTGTGGTCTGTAAAAACCTCAAATGTCACTCCATACAGGTAATGCCTCCATTTCTTTAAAGCAAAGACCACAGCTGCTAACTCCAGATCATGAGTCGGGTAATTTCCTTCATGCGGTTTCAATTTCCTAGAGGCATATGCTATCACTCTGTCATTTTGCATTAGAACACACCCCAATCCTTCCTTAGAAGCATCTGTGTAAACTACAAAACTATCCTTTCCATTTGACAAGGCTAACACAGGTGCCCTTGTCAGCCATCCTTTCAATTCCTGAAAACTTTCCTCACACTTAGGATTCCATATAAACTTCCCATTTTTCTTGGTCAATTCAGTCATGGGTCCAGCAATTTTTGAAAAATCTTGAATGAATCTCCGGTAATACCCTGCTAATCCAATAAAACTCCGAACCTCGGTAGGGTTTTCTGGTCGTTTCCATTTCGAAACAGCTTCAACTTTAGTTGGATCCACTTTAATCCCATTCTCAGAAATTATGTGTCCCAAGAAAGTCACTTCTTGTAACCAGAACTCACACTTACTAAATTTAGCGTATAGTTGATGTTTCCTTAAAGTTTGCAAAATAATTCTCAAATGCTTCTCATGATCCTCCACATTCCTAGAATACACCAAAATATCATCAATGAACACCACTACAAATTGGTCCAAATAGGGTTTAAAAACCTTATGCATTAAATCCATAAAAGCAGCAGGAGCATTTGTTAACCCAAATGGCATCACGGCAAACTCAAAATGCCCATATCTCGAGTTAAAAGCAGTCTTGGGTATGTCCTTCTCCAAAATCCTTAACTGATAATAACCCTGTCTCAAATCCAATTTCGAGAATACTACAGCTCCTTGCAATTGATCAAACAACTCGTCAATGTGGGGCAGTGGGTATTTATTCTTAATGGTGACGTCATTCAAACCTCTATAGTCTATGCACAGCCTCAAACTCCCATCCTTTTTCTTAACAAACAAAACTGGGGCTCCCCACGGAGAATCACTCTCTTTTATAAATCCCCTTTCCAACAGGTCTTGCAGTTGTAATTTCAACTCTTTCAATTCCGCTGGAGCCATCCGATATGGTGTTCTAGAAATAGGTGTCACTCCCGGAATCACATCGATCTTAAAAGCTATTTCCCGTTCCAGGGGTAGAGACTCCAATTCTTTAGGAAAAACATCTGGAAAATCCGTTACTACCGGTGTGTCTTCCAAATTCACCTTATCACTAGGAGTGTTAATAAGAAAAGCCAAATACCCTTGAGCTCCTTTACTTAATAATTTTCTAGCCGGAATTCCTGAAATAAGTGTAGACGAAGCTAATCTACTCCTTACATCCAGTTTCAGGGTTGCTTCTCCTGGAATATGCAACTCTACAATTTCGTCCTACAGTTTAACTGAGCATTATAACGGGCTAACCAATCCATTCCCAAGATTACATCGTATCCCTTAATCGTCAAACCGATCAAATCGGCCCATAATTTTTGTTCCCCTACATAGATTTCACTATTCCTGTACTCCAGATTAGCAATTAAGCTTTTGTCTCCAGTAGGTGTTTTAACCTCCAAGTCATATGATAACTTAATTGGCTTCAAGTCTATCCCATTCATGAAGTTAGGGTTTACAAAGGAATGAGTTGCACCCGGATCAATTAAAACCCTAGCTAAACGATGAAAGATTGGGATTGTACCGTCTACCACCTCAGTTGCCTCAGGAACTTGTTGATAATCCAGTGCATAAACCCTGGCCGGTACTTTCGGTCGGCTCCCTCCGGCACTGGTCTGCTTAGAAGTTGACTTTTCTGGCCTTTGAGTATTTCCCCCTATCTTGGTGATTTTTGGGACAATTGGCGATTTTTGATGTTCAGTACACTACCACAAAATAAAAACATTTCCCCTAACTTTCTCCAGCAATCGTTTTTCAGAATGGTTGGGTTTACCACAATACCACATGTAACTTGAGGGTTCACAGTCGATCCAACAGAAGGTGCCCCCCTAACTTGAGTCGTCCCGCTACGACCTCCTCTAGATAGAGCTCCCCTAGAAGCTACCAGCAGTTCTCGTTCCTCCTTCTCCTCTTCCCATTTTAGAAGGGTGTACATTCTTACTGGTCTGCCCAGAAGCGCGACTAGGAAAAATTCCTTTTTCTGTTGTGGAAATCCCTCACTTGAGATCTTGCATTCTCAACCCTTTGCGCTTTCTCTAAAGCCTCAGTAAAGGTAGAGATTTGGGCTGCAGCCAGGCCCTCCTGAAGTTCCACATTAAGTCCCTGTACAAACCTTCTAATCCTCCTCCGTTCATTGGCTACTAACTCGGGAGCGTATTTGGAAAGTTTAGTGAACTTCCCTTCATACTCTGCTACAGTAAGGGTTCCTTGTTTCAACTTAATAAATTCATCCTCCCTCTTCTCTTGGATTAAGGGCGGAAGAAACTTTTCATTAAACTCCCTTGTGAAATTCTCCCAAGTCCAAGGGGTTTGAGCCCTTTCCCATTTTCCTTTTATCAGATCCCACCAAGCACGGGCTACTCCCTCAAATTGGAAAGCAGCAAAGTTCACTCGCCTATCCTCAGTGTAATCTAAAGCAGCGAATATGTTGGTCATCCTTTCTAACCAATTCTCCGCGACCTCAGGATCAGGCTCGCCAAGGAACTTAGGCGGGTTAAATTTTAAGAATCTCTCTAGGGCTCTATCCTCTCCTCTTTCCTGACCCCCAGGCTGGTTAAATGGTCCAGGTCCTTGTCTATCAGCTAAACGTTCTAGGATATCCGTCATCCTGTTAATGGCAGTAGCCACTTGATTACCCTCTATATTTTTCTGGCCCTGGGTCGGTCCAGTTGCCGAACCCTGGTCATTCCCCTGAGATTGGGCCGGTCTAGTCCCTCGCCCACGGCCTCGACCACGGCCTCGACCCCTTCTTAGCCCTTCCATAACTTAGGCGTGCCTAATGCAAGAAATAAATAAATAAATTATGCGGTGCAAAGTAAAAAGCAGGAGCCGATCAAGAAAATATCGAAATTAACAATAATTTACATTCATTAGCATATCAAGTTCATACAATTAGCAAGTCATGGGGTAGTCACAAAAATATAGCACACAGGTGCCACAGAAGTACTTTTAGTCACAGCAGACTAAAGTAAGAGCAAGTGCGTCAAAATAACCCACACAGTCATGCAAAATACAATGGCTTCAGCACTTAGCATCACCCCAGCTAATTCTAGCTATACTGGTCAAAAGAGTCAAAAGAGTGGTCAAACTGCCTAGACCTAGTCCACAGTAGGACTATCAGGAGGAACCTCCTCCTCAGGATCCTCCTCAGAGTCCTGGGCTACCCCCATAGCCTCATCGACTAGTCTAGTGGCATCAGCTACAATATCGGAAGCCCGACTACGGACCTCCTCTCTCAGCCTAGTAAGCTGAGCTCTAGTGCTCCGGAGCTCCTCATTAACCACCGCAGATGTGGCAACCTCGCCCTCAATCACCTCCTCAAGCTCGGCGACCCTCTCGCCCTGAGCGCTCACCATCTGTCGTAGCTCGTCCACCTCAGCCTGTAAGTCCAAGTTGGCAGTCACCAACTGACGACGCTCGTCGTCCAAGGCCAGTACAACATGGTTTGGGTAAGCAAAAGTCACTCTACAAGCACATCGGGGGTATCGAGGATCAGGCGAGTAGCGTACACGAGCTTCCCCAGCTAAAGCTCGGTAATAGATAGGCCTAGGCGGCACTACATGACCATTCACATGGCCATCCCCGTTAGCCGCCGGAACTCCATTTCCGTTTTCCATCCCTGCAAAATAATAGCACTTTTCAGGTTAGAAATTTAAATCACTATCTAGTTCCAATATCCTGCAATGCATGCCTAACTTAATCGTTGGTTCATCCCGATTGTCACTTGAGGTAGGACTAACTTAGTGGCTAGCTCGCCTCAAGTATCACTTAGGGTATGATTAAATCATCCCATATCGAGTCTTAAAGGTAGAGTATCTAATATGTCTCGCATATAGACCTCTAACCTAGTGCTCTGATACCAACTGTGACGCCCCCACTTCTCCCTAAGACGAACCATAGGGTATCTGCGGGACGCCTGCCCAACTCTCGCCAGGACTCACGCAAAAACATTCAAGCTTATAACTAATCTAATAGTCACAAGTACAAAAACATAAATACAGTGATGCGGAAGCGTTCAAGTAAACATGGTCATCCATTATCCAACTCGTACATCGGGTGTTCAAAATACAACTTTAAACTCAAATTCATCTCATGCCCAAGTACTACATTCCAAATACAAAAGTACAACCCAAAACCAAGAGGCGTAGCCATAATGATGATAGAAACCCTAAACAAAAGTACATCAGGAGGGTTTCTCCAATTCGTCTCCGGGTCCTGTCCTGATAAGGAAAACAAATCTACAGGGTGAGCAAAACGCTCGTGAGGCCAAGAACACACATGCAAGCACCTTACTCAAATAACAATCTCAATATACAAGTCAAGTAATCGCATTTTAGTAATTAACAATTTAATGGAAATATAACCAGAAACAATTCAAGGATACTGGAGCTCTCAGGAGCTATATTCCACTTGCGCATTCAATAACCTCCACGAATTGACACTCCGTCAATCGGGTAGGTTTAGTCCGTAGAACTCCACTTAACCTGTCCCCTTTCACCTTACATACCCCTGTATCGGGCCCGCCTGTCATTTGTTTGTGGCGATACTACTCGAGTATGCCAAACAAGACCTCTCATTAAGTCAAGCTTATACATCTCATGGCTCGCCAAGGTTCCCGACCAAGCCCATGCCGGCTCGAGTCCAAGGTCGGCCAATGAGATTTGGGCGTCCCCAAGCACTTGTGTGTCGAGGAGATTCACTCCAACGACGTATGCAGCTAGCATACCAATACATTTCATTCATTCAATGCATTTCAATCATTCATTCAATGCATTTCAATCATTAAAATTTCATTTCTAATGAGAACGAGTGTGGTAAAGTACACACTCGACTCCACTTTCAAGATTTCAATCATTAATAACAATTAAACATGTAACAAGTTTACATACACCTGACACTCACCAAGTATTAGGTGTAAGTAAGGTCAAGGGAAGTTCAAGCGTCCACCGGGGAATCCTCTTGAAGGTCCTCGTGTGCGCCTGAGCAAATAGTAGTGAATTATCATTCATATCCCAAATATCGAGGAATAATTCGTTCACTAGCATTAATCGAGTGAATTCCGTGAAAATGAACCTCAATTACTCGTAAATCGAGGTTCGAGTGGGGTTTGATAACGTTCAAAAGTATTTAAGTCTTTATCTAGGAAATCGGGGATAAAACGTTTAGATAATATCAAAAGAATAAAGAGTTCTTGAAAAACTCTATTTCCTTGAAATTGGAAAATTTCAGTTTTATTATGAATCTTTGAAAAATTGTAACTCACTCGGCACAAGTCGAGAATTGGAAAACTTTATACCGTTGGAAACCTCTTAGAAAGTACTATAAGTTCCTAGAAGACACTTTTCCATGAATCGAAGTGGAAAGTGCTCAAAATGAGCTTGAAGGTACAGACTCGGTTTACAAGGCAGAATTAAGTTGGATTTTTACCAACTTTGAAAATTCGGTACGATTCACACGTTCCGAACCGGTCTCTGAAATTTGTAACTCAATTAGAGTTGCAAGTGAGGTTAATAGCAAAGCAAGCGGATCAAGAATAGGAGTTTCGAGTACCGAGATACGGTAGCTCAAAGTTGAGGAAAATTCAAGACTGGAGAAGAATTTCCAGATTTGAACCTCCAACACTAGAAATTTAATTAGGTATCGAAACGAACTTGGATTGGTACCAAAATTGGCAGTATTTTACTCTTATATAAAAAATATCTCTCTATCAAGTTTCACAGAAAAATAACTTCGGGAAGGTAGTCAACGAACCAACTAAAGTTCGGAAAAATTCTTAAGGCAATCTGCCTTTAATCCTTTTCTTTCCAAATCCAATCGTTTGGCTAAGAAAATCCTTCAATCATGGTTCATATGTGAAAGAAAAGTCTAAGGAACGTTCAGGGTGCATTTGGTAGGTGTTTAACACCATGAATTTCATTTAATAAGACCACAACAAGTCTTATTCCAAATCTGTCCAAAAGTAGGTTTTTCCAAAACAGAGCAGTGTTATTGTTTTGATCACAACTCAGTCGACCTAACTCGGAATTGAGCATGGTTTATGGCATTAGAAAATAAATTCATAGGGCTAGAAGTTCACAGAAGGAAACGTTCTGAAATTTGGCAAGCAACTAGCTCGAAATTGAGCCTCAAGTTGCTGCCTCGACAAATCATTCCAGCAGATCCGAGAGACAGGACAGCTATCTTAAAACGAATGGTTCGGCTCCTACACATGGAATCAGAATACGTATTTTATACCGTTGGAAAGGTATGGATGTTTAGTTTCGAATGCCACTGACGGCACTCAATTTCGAAGTCAGAGGACAAAGTTATGGTCAAAATGCTACCGCTGGACAGGGTTATCCGAAAATAGTTTTCCAGCTTGCCTAGTTCACGAATAAATTCATTTGCCCATCTAAACGTTAATGTTTTCCAATGAAATTTTTTACACATCTAACATAACATATAAACATCAGGTTTACGCCAATAAATCACCAAAAATTGGCCTTATCATGGCCGAACAAAACAGGGGCAGTTTCGGAAATTTCTTGTCATGACCTCAACTTTGAGTTTCCAACAATAATACTCCATAAATCCATCATTTTAACCACTAAACTACCATTAAATCCAACATTAAACCTCTAATCAGCAACAACCCAAGTGTGGGAATTCATAGAGCCCACTTTCAAATTTTCCAACAATACCGAGCCATCCATACACATGCAATAGCTTAAAGATGTATTTCTACCATCATAATCCAAGTTTAAGGTGTAGGATGATGTTATACCTCCTTAGTGCTTTAGATCAGAAATTTTCGGTCCTCAAGAGGCTCCAAGAAACCGTGAATTGCAGCCCTTTAGTTAGCTAGATCCAACCTCCAAGTAGTTTGCTAGATGGTCTTCAAGTTTGGTGAAGATTGATTGAAGTTTTGTGGTTGATTTGGTGAAGAAAATTTTGAAATAATGGAGTGAGAGAGAGAGGTGGGCTGGTCGGCACTTTGGGAGAGAAGAGAGAGTGAAATATGATCAATTCTAGCTTCCAAGGGAAGATTAAAATGAGTGGTGAAAATTCACTCCAAAGTCAATCCTCATTAGGGCTCGTTTGGTGCGTTTAGGGCTCGATTTCTCTCGCGTTTGGTTCACTAGTTCACTAAACCTCTAATGTACTTATGTTCATATAAATATTATTCACTCTTAATTGTCTCGAAATAAGGGTCTAAAGTCCCTCAAATAAAGCCGCGCGTGTGAAAACGCGTACCGTCAATTTTAGCGCTATAACGCGAAACCTCCGAGAAATTCTTATAACGATAATACTATTAACTATCACTTAAGTACTTAAATCTAAAATTACCTATTTTAAAACCGTTGTACATGTCCCAAATTTCCGGGCTAATTGTACTCCTAATTGGCAAAATTCTCCAAACGTATTTTCACCTTTTCTCTAAACAAGCTCCTAAGAAAATAATTTTTGAAACGAGACACTTTAAAAATGTAACGAAACTATGATACCATGTACTTAGGTCTAATGAGACTAGAAAATATTCCTCGTGGTAAAAATCCAATTAAATAATTTATTAAGCCATAAATTAGGCTTAAAAATAATGGGTCCGTTTGGATTAGCTGTTTTTGGGATTGTTTTTCAAAAACAGCACTGTAGCATTTCGTTTTTCAAATACAAGTCCGTTTGGATTAGTTGTTTTTGGGGTTGTTTTTCAAAAATTATATAAAAAAATTTTACTGTAGATGTTTTATGGATTATTTTTAGATGTATTTTTAAAACATATTTTCGAGTATTTTTATAATGTATAATTTTTATATTTTTATAACAATATACAATTATACATTTATAGATATTTATAAATAAATATATTTATACTTTTATAAATAAATATATTCATATATTTATATATAAATGTATTATATTATATATAATACATAATATAAATATATTTATAATATTTAAATGTATATTACTATAAATATATAAATAAAAAATGAATATTATATAAATGAATATTATAATTTATAATTTATAATTTTTATGTTTTTATATTTATATACATTTATGCATTTATAATACAATTATAAATATTTATAAATAAATATATTTATATATTATTATAAATAAGTAAGTGCATTATATTTATAAATAAATTTATATATTATATATAAATAAATAAGTGTATTATATTTATTTATTTATTATATATTATATTTATAAATAAATATATAAATGTATTATAAGTGTATTATATTATATATAATACATAATATAAATATATTTATAAATGTATATTATTATAAATGTGTATAAATTATAAATGAATATTATATAAATGTATATTATAATTTATAATTTTTATGCTTTTATATTTATATACATTTATGTATTTATAATACAATTATAAATATTTATAAATAAATATATAAATGTATTAGAAGTGTATTATATTATATATAATACAAAATATAAATATATTTATAAATGTATATTATTATAAATGTGTATAAATTATAAATGAATATTATATAAATGTATAAATTAATATATTATAAATATATATTAATTTATGTATAAATGTATTAATGTAATAAATTTAAATGTATAAATATATAATTAATATTATGTATATTAATATAAATGTATTATATTATATATAATACATAATATAAATATATATTATAATTTATAAATTTTATGTTTTTATATTTATATACATTTATGCATTTATAATACAATTATAAATGTATAAATATATTTATATATTATGTATAAATAAAAAAGTGTATCATATTTATAAATAAATTTATATATTATATATAGATAAATAAGTGTATTATATTTATTTATTATATATTATATTTATAAATAAATATATAAATGTATTGTAACTGTATTATATTATATATAATACATAATATAAGTAGATTTATAAATGTATATTAATATAAATGTGTATAAATTATAAATGAATATTATATAAATGTATAAATTAATATATTATAAATATATATTAATA
Source organism: Coffea eugenioides (assembly GCF_003713205.1). Taxonomy (NCBI): domain Eukaryota; kingdom Viridiplantae; phylum Streptophyta; class Magnoliopsida; order Gentianales; family Rubiaceae; genus Coffea; species Coffea eugenioides. The sequence continues at coordinate 13,477 of NW_020862160.1, read as the reverse complement.
TTATGTATAAATGTATAAATGTAATAAATATAAATGTATAAATGTATTATATTATATATATAATACATAATATAAATGTATATTATAAATATACATAAATATATATATTATGTTTAAATGTACATTTATATAAATGTTCAATATATATAATATATATTATGTATATATTAAATATATATAATATATAACATTTATATAAATGTATAATAACATATTTATAATATATTTAATTTATATAATATATAATATTTATATAAATATATAAAAATATATTTTATATATAATAAAATATTTATAATATGTATAAATTAATATATTTAAATTAATATAATATATATATATCCTATACATAATTGAAATATACAAATTGAAATAAACATATCAAATATGTATTTGGAGTTGTTTTTGATATATTGTTTGGATATGGTGTTTTTGGAGTTGTTTTTGAAATACACATTTACTGTAGCATTTGGATTGTGAAAAACAGTTTTTCAAAAACAGGCCTAAAAACAAGAATCCAAACGGACCCAATAGTTTTTACGAGTCCTCACAGGCTCATCGCGGTTGAGGGTGAAGGAAGGATGGGGAATGGGATTAGAAGGGAAAGAAATTGAACTGGTGAATGACGAGGGAAGGAATTTGGCCGATGAAGAAGAAGAAATTTGCCTAAACAGACTCCAAGGGTTGGTGGTGAAATAGCGAACTTGACGACTTGCATATAGGAGTTGCTGCTGCCGCGGCCGCGGCCGCCGAGGAGGAGGAGAAGCATGTTTATGGTGGGAATGATCGGCTCTTGGAAACTTGGTGTTGTTGTTGGAGCAAAAATGATGGTGCGGATGTGGCTGGGTGGTGTGGAGAGGAGATTTGTCTGCTTCCAGCGAACAGCGAAATGCTAATACAAAAATGTCCGGTAGGAGTGGGAGGTAGGGTTTAGAAGTGAAGGGTTGATTGCGGCGGTGGCAAAGGCGAGAGAGAAAATGGGAGGAGGAAGAGGTTCGCATTTCACTTGTCAAATCTCAAAACAGCTAAAATCTTTGGAATCAGATCAAAAGTGGAGACTGGAGAGAAGGGCTGCTTATGGTTGCCCTCAAGTGCCGCTGCTTACGCATACGAATAGTACTATTATTACTAATTCCTCTGCTCTGCTAATTCAATGCAAATTACTACTCGTAAATTATTGTCTCTGTGGCGGATTTAGGAGTGGTCCCAGACAGGGCATTGTTCTGGAGGCTTATGGTCAGGATGCGGGAGAAATTCGAGAATTGGGAAGAAATGGAGTGGTCCCTGACGTTGTTGTTGGAGAGGTCGAGGCGGAGGAGGCGACATAGGGAGGAGAGTTCCAATGGGATTTCGTCGGAGATGTCGTTGCTAGAGAGATAGAGGAGCTTGAGGTTGAGACAGCGGGTGAGAGAGCTGAGGGTGCCGTTAAGGCGGTTGAGGAGGCGGAACTGGTCAAGGGAGGAGAGGGAGTCGATGGGGCCTCAGAATTACCATTAGAAGTACCCGAAATACCCCTGCTTAAGTGTTCAATTAGAAGCTTGATCGAAATTACAAGGTGGCGCCGCCGCGGCGTTCCTCAATTGCAACCGATAAGTAAGTATAGGGATTAAATTGGCCAAAAAAATTAAGTAGGGATCAAATTGACAGTATAAAAAAGTTTAGGGACTAAATTAGCCATTTTTCCCAAGAATATATATAGATTTGTATAGCCCAAAAAATTCACGTCTGCATTAAGGAATGGAAGGTAGCTGCTGCATAGCTGCAACAAACAAAAGCAAAGAAACAATAATTAAGAGAGAATATCATCGAAGCAACATCTTTGTCATAGAGGGAGACTATCCTATATTTTTTAAAGCAAGCATCTAATTAATCGTCATTTTTATAGAGAATAAAAGTGATGTCCTAAAGAAATACTGTCCAATTAACATTTTTGAAATAGAGGGAAATTATCCTACATTTTTCAAAACAAGCATGTAATTAATCATCACTTTTATAGAGAAGCATCCATTTTTATTCGTTTATAGACAAGTATCTAATTAACTACCACTTTGTATTCACTACATCTATGTTACATCACTCAATCTTAAAATGTAAAAGCTTTAAGCTAATAATTAAATAATTAACAAATATTGTTGAAATAGCATTTTTATATCAATGTAAGCAAATACAAAGTGACACAATTGATTTATATTTATTAGACACATAGGAAATTTTCGTTAATATATTTATTTTGTTGAGAAAGTGAATATTTTTATAGATTTTGGTCCATATATTTATCTTGCCAAAAAATCAATATTTTTATCGATATATAAATTTTGCAAAAAATTAATATATATAAAAATGGACACAACTAATATATCTAGATTTGTATAGCCAAAAAAATTTGCGCGTTCATCAAGGAAGAAGGTAGTAGCTGCAGGCCTAACAAACAAAAGCAAAGAAACAATAATAAAGAGATATGACAGGCTAAAGACCACAAAATACAAAATTGAGATATTAATTACAAAGAAACCAGGACAAAAGGGCATAATCAGAATATAAGGTAACAAAATCCAAAATAAGGACAGCAGCAATAGCAGACAATCAACTCCACAACCGGCTCAAAAGACACAAAAGTCCAAAACACACAATTGCATTGAAATCAGGACAATTAACTGTAGATGGAGCTTTGCAGCTTTGTGTAGTTTAAGAAAGATAAGATAACACTTATTATATGTTAATACGAAGCGGTACAATTGATTTATATTTATTAGATATGTATAGAATTTTTGTTCATTTATATATATTACATACACATAGGATTTTTATTGATTTGCATGTTAATACAAAGTAGTACAATTGATTTATATTGATTAGATACACATAGAATTTTCATTGATTTGTATATATCACATTGATTGATCTATAAGGAAAATTTAAATTATGATTATTTGATATGAATAACACTTATTATATGTTAATATGAAGCGGTACAATCGATTTACATTTATTAGATACGCATAGAATTTTTGTTCATTTGTATATATTACATACACATAGTATTTTCATTGATTTGCATGTTAATACAAAGTAGTACAATTGATTTATATTCATTAGATACACGTAGAACTTTCATTGATTTGTATATATTAGATACACACAGAATTTTCATTGATTTGTATATTTTTTAAAAAATTTTAGAAAATCAATATTTTGGTCAATATACACATTTTGGGAGAACTAATAAATATAAAAGGGTATGGAAAATTATAAACATAAAAATGCAGACAAAGAAAGTGACTGAAGATAGCAACTGCAGCTGTCAAAGATACAAGAAACAAAGGGACAAAATTGACTGTAAAATTACAAAGAAACCAGGATAAGGGCACAATCGGAATAAGTTAACAAAAGGAAAAATGAGGAACAGAGCAACAGTAGGCAAAGCAGTTGCATGGAATTCAGATAGATATAATGGTATAATGTTAAAAGACAAAAAAGGGCAATATCAGCGACAGAATCACATGGAAACCAAGACAATTAACTGTAGCTGCAGCCTCAGGGCTTTATGTAGTTTAAGAAAAGATATGGAGTTACACTATCCTTGGAGTGAGAAAGTGGACAGTTACCATCATCTACGCTTCAACTCACATCGCTGACATGACAAGAAATTGGTCTGGGAACATGGGCCAATACCAAGTCCTGACCTAATTAATAATCTATGTGTGAATGCAATTGCCCCCAATTGAATTGCTTGCTGATGTGGTGCTCTCCTATTGGCTGATTGGTGGTAGTCCTCCAATTGAGTCCAATTTGATGAGTTGTCTCCTGATTCGTCAATTGGTGGTTGTCCTCTCAATTGCACAAGAAAATGGTTATGTGGCGAGTTTTGATTGGTCAATTGTGATGAAATTTGGCCTTTTTTCTTCCCCAACGGATTTTTTTTTACCATGCTCAATTGAATTGTTTTGATTGGTCAGATATTAATGCAGTGTTAAGTTTAATTACCACTTTTTTTTTACGATTGTTATTAACGTATATAATCTATGTGTGAATGCAATTGCCTCCAATTGAATTGCTTGCTGACGTGGTGCTCTCCCATTGGCTTATTGGTGGTAGTCCTCCAATTGATTCCAATTTGATGAGTTGTTGTCTCTAGATTCGTCAATTGGTGGTTGTCCTCTCAATTGCACATGAAAATGATTATGTGGCGAGTTTTGATTGGTCAATTGTAATGAAATTTGGCCTTCTTTTTCTTCCCCAACTGATTTTTTTTTACTACGCTCAATTGAATTGTTTTGATTGGTCAGATATTAATGCAGTGTTAAGTTTAATTATCACTTTTTTGTACAATTGTTATCGAATAAATGCCCACTTTTTTTCTTGCGGTTAATGGTTCGTTGGTTGGCTAATAATTTTTTCCTTTTATTGCCCAACAAATCATCCTCTGAATGCTTGTATTGCGCTAAATTTTGCTAGTCTCCTTTTACAATAATGGATCATATCTGTTTGGATTGACCATTTTTTCTCCCCAACGGATTTTTTTTTACTATGCACAATTGAATTGTTTTGATTGGTCAGATGTTAATGTAGTGTTAAGTTTAATTATCACTTTTTTTTACGATTGTTATTAACATATATAGTCTATGTGTGAATGCAATTGCCTCCAATTGAATTGCTTGCTGATGTGGTGCTCTCCCATTGGCTGATTGGTGGTAGTCCTCCAATTGATTTCAATTTGATGAGTTGTTGTCTCCTGATTTGTCAATTGGTGGTTGTCCTCTCAATTGCACATGAAAATGGTTATGTGGTGAGTTTTGATTGGTCAATTATGATGAAATTTGGCCTTCTTTTTCTTCCCCAACGGATTTTTTTTTACCATGTTCAATTGAATTGTTTTGATTGATCAGATGTTAATGCAGTGTTAAGTTTAATTATCACTTTTTTTTTACGATTGTTATCAAAAAAATGCCCTCTTTTTTTTGCGGTTAATGGTTCATTGGTTAGCTAATAATTTTTTCGCCCTTTTCTTGCCCAACAAATCATCCTCTGAATGCATGTATTGTGCTAAAACTTGCCAGTCTCCTTTTGCAATAATGGATCATATCTGTTTGGATTGGCCATTTTTTCTCCTCAACAAATTTTTTTTTATTATGCTCAATTGAATTGTTTTGATTGGTCAGATGTTAACGCAGTGTTAACTTTAATTATCACTTTTTTTTACGATTGTTATAAAAAAAATGCCCTCTTTTTTTTGCGGTTAATGGTTCGTTGGTTAGCTAATAATTTTTTCGCCCATTTATTGCCCAACAAATCATCCTCTGAATGCATGTATTGTGTTAAAATTTGCCCGTTTCCTTTTGCAATAATGGATCATATCTATTTGGATTTACCATTTTTTCTCCCCAACGGATTTTTTTTTACTATGTTCAATTGAATTGTTTTGATTGGTCAGATGTTAATGCAGTGTTAAGTTTAATTATCACTTTGTTTTTTACGATTGTTATTAACAAATATAGTCTATGTGTGAATGCAATTGCCTCCAATTGAATTGCTTGCTGATGTGGTGCTCTCCCATTGGCTGATTGGTGGCAGTCCTTCAATTGATTTCAATTTGATGAGTTGTTGTCTCCTGATTTGTCAATTGGTGGTTGTCCTCTCAATTGCACATGAAAATGGTTATGTGGTGAGTTTTGATTGGTCAATTATGATGAAATTTGGCCATCTTTTTCTTCCCCAACGATTTTTTTTTACCATGCTCAATTGAATTGTTTTGATTGGTCAGATGTTAATGCAGTGTTAAGTTTAATTAACACTTTTTTTTTTTACGATTGTTATAAAAAAAATGCCCTCATTTTTTGCGGTTAATGGTTCGTTGGTTAGCTAATAATTTTTTCGCCCTTTTATTGCCCAATAAATCATCCTCTGAATGCATGTATTGTGCTAAAATTTGCCCGTCTACTTTTGCAATAATGGATCATATCTATTTGGAATGACTATTTTTTCTCCCCAACGGATTTTTTTTTTACTATGTTCAATTGAATTGTTTTGATTGGTCAGATGTTAATGCAGTGTTAAGTTTAATTATCACTTTTTCTTACGATTGTTATTAACATATATTGTCTATGTGTGAATGCAATTGGCTCCAATTGAATTGCTTGCTGATGTGGTGCTCTCCCATTGGCTGATTGGTGGTAGTCCTCTAATTGATTCCAATTTGATGAGTTGTTGTCTCCTGATTTGTCAATTGGTGGTTGTCCTCTCAATTGCACATGAAAATGGTAATGTGGGGACTTTTGATTGGTCAATTGTGATGAAATTTGGCCTTCTTTTTCTTCCCCAACGGATTTTTTTTTACTATGCTCAATTGAATTGTTTTGATTGGTCAGATGTTAATGCAGTGTTAAGTTTAATTATCACTTTTTGTATACGATTGTTATCGAAAAAATGCCCTCTTTTTTTTTGCGGTTAATGGTTCGTTGGTTAGCTAATAATTTTTTCCTTTTATTGCCCAACAAATCATCCTCTGAATGCATGTATTGTGCTAAAATTTGCTCGTCTTCTTTTGCAATAATGGATCATATCTATTTGGATCGACCACTTTTTCTCCCCAACGGATTTTTTTTTTTACTATGCTCAATTGAATTGTTTTGATTGGTCAGATATTAATGCAGTGTTAAGTTTAATTATCATTTTTTTAACGATTGTTATTGACATATATAGTCTATGTGTGAATGCAATTGCCTCCAATTGAATTGCTTGCTAATGTGGTGCTCTCCCATTCGCTGATTGGTGGCAGTCCTCCAATTGATTTCAATTTGATGAGTTCTTGTCTCCTGATTTGTCAATTGGTGGTTGTCCTCTCAATTGCACATGAAAATGGTTATATGATGAGTTTTGATTGGTGAATTGTGATGAAATTTGGCCTTCTTTTTCTTCCCCAACGGATTTATTTTTTACCATGCTCAATTGAATTGTTTTGATTGGTCAGATGTTAATGCAGTGTTAAGTTTAAATATCACTTTTTTTTTTTACGATTGTTATAAAAAAAATGCCCTCATTTTTTGCGGTTAATGTTTCGTTGGTTAGCTAATAATTTTTTCGCCCTTTTATTGCCCAACAAATCATCCCATGAATGCATGTATTGTGCTAATATTTGCCAGTCTCCTTTTGCAATAATGGATCATATCTATTTGGATTAACCATTTTTTCTCCCCAACGGATTTTTTTTTACTATGTTCAATTGAACTGTTTTGATTGGTCAGATGTTAATGCAGTGTTAAGTTTAAATATCACTTTTTTTTTACGATTGTTATTAACATATATAGTCTATGTGTGAATGCAATTGCCTCCAATTGAATTGTTTGCTGATGTGGTGCTCTCCCATTGGCTGATTGGTGGTAGTCCTCCAATTGATTTCAATTTGATGAGTTGTTGTCTCCTGATTTGTCAATTGGAGGTTGTCCACACAATTGCATAAGAAAATGGTTATGTGGTGAGTTTTGATTGGTCAATTATGATGAAATTTGGCCATCTTTTTCTTCCCTAACGATTTTTTTTTACCAATGCTCAATTGAATTGTTTTGATTGGTCAGATGTTAATGCAGTGTTAAGTTTAATTATCACTTCTTTTTTTTACGATTGTTATAAAAAAAAAGCCCTCTTTTTTTGCGGTTAATGGTTCATTGGTTAACTAACAATTTTTTCGCCCTTTTATTGCCCAACAAATCATCCTCTGAATGCATGTATTTTGCTAAAATTTGCCCGTCTCCTTTTGCAATAATGGATCATATCTATTTGGATTGACCATTTTTTCTCCCCAACGGATTTTTTTTTTACTATGTTCAATTGAATTGTTTTGATTGGTCAGATGTTAATGCAGTGTTAAGTTTAATTATCACTTTTTTTTACGATTGTTATTAACATATATAGTCTATGTATGAATGCAATTGCCTCCAATTGAATTGCTTGCTGATGTGGTGCTCTTCCATTGGCTGATTGGTGGCAGTCCTCCATATGATTTCAATTTGATGAGTTGTTGTCTCCTGATTTGTCAATTGGTGGTTGTCCTCTCAATTGCACATGAAAATGGTTATGTGGTGACTTTTGATTGGTCAATTATGATGAAATTTGGCCATCTTTTTCTTCCCTAACGATTTTTTTTTACCATGCTTAATTGAATTGTTTTGATTGGTCAGATGTTAATGCAGTGTTAAGTTTAATTATCACTTTTTTTTTTTACGATTGTTATAAAAAAAATGCCCTCTTTTTTTACGGTTAATAGTTCGTTGGTTAGCTAATAATTTTTTCGCCCTTTTATTGCCCAACAAATCATCCTCTGAATGCATGTATTGTGCTAAAATTTGCCCGTCTCCTTTTGCAATAATGGATCATATCTATTTGGATTGACCATTTTTTCTCCCCTACGGATTTTTTTTTACTATGTTCAATTGAATTGTTTTGATTGGTCAAATGTTAATGCAGTGTTAAGTTTAATTATCATTTTTTTTTACGATTGATATTAACATATATAGTCTATGTGTGAATGCAATTGCCTCCAATTGAATTGCTTGCTGATGTGGTGCTCTCCTATTGGTTGATTGGTGGTAGTCCTCTAATTGATTCCAATTTGATGAGTTGTTGTCTCCTGATTCGTCAATTGGTGGTTGTCCTCTCAATTGCACATGAAAATGGTTATGTGGCGAGTTTTGATTGGTCAATTGTGATGAAATTTGGCCTTCTTTTTCTTCCCCAACGATTTTTTTTTACTATGCTCAATTGAATTGTTTTGATTGGTCAGATATTAATGCAGTGTTAAGTTTAATTATCACTTTTTAGTAAGATTGTTATCGAAAAAATGCCCTTTTTTTTGCGGTTAATGGTTCGTTGGATAGCTATTAATTTTTTCGCCCTTTTATTGCCCAACAAATCATCCTCTGAATGCATGTATTGTGCTAAAATTTGCTCGTCTTCTTTTGCAATAATGGATCATATCTATTTGAATTGACCATTTTTTGTCCCCAACGGATTTTTTTTTTACTATGCTACCGCGCAAGGGTCAAGGCCTAACATGGCCAGGGTATGTGTTGAAATTGATCTGATGAAGGAACTTCCGTCCCGGGTTTGGATTTCTTTTGGTGAGCGCCTTGGTTTCTGGCAGCCCTTGGTTCCAGAGAACTTACCCAGGTATTGTGGGCATTGCTTTCATCAGGGCCATAGTGATGCCGAGTGCAGAGTGAAGCATCCGGAATTGAAGCCAGAGCCTACAAGAGGAGGAAAGTCACAGGGGGTGCAAAGGTTCCAGCCGCGAGCGCGTTTGGCTGCGGGGAGAGAGACAGCAATAGTGAGTAGAGCAGACAACGAGAGATTAGGAGGGGGACAGTCGCTGGCTGTGGCCCACGAGGGGGGGCAGTAGCTGTGGAGGTACCATTGGTCCACCGTCAGGTGACTGATGGCGTCACAGTCGTGCGTCAGCAGGCAGATGGGTTGGGTGGGTTTGCAGATTCTGTTGTTGCCCAGGGTTCGGGTGGTGTGGAAGTGTTGAATGCGCAGCATGCTGAGGAGGTGGTCGTGCATAGTGTGGGTGTTGAGTCAGTAGGGCATGCGCAGGAGGTAAGGGAGCCAAAGGGGGAAGAGCAGGCCTTGGCAGCGGCGGCAGAGTTAGTGGAGCACGCTGTGGGTGCGGCGGCGGACAAGATCATTGCGGAGCTTGCGGACAGGGTGGTGTCCGAAGTGGTGGATGGGGAGGAGGAAGGCATTCTTGCGCATGCTGGGTTGTTGAACAGAACATCGTCGGATGTCACTTCTGGCGACCTTGATGGTGGCGGACAGCAGGATTTGGTGACGGATACGCAGAGGTTGGCTATGACATTGCATCTGGACCAGGTTGCCGTCCTTGAACAAGGTGGGAGGAAGGCGAAGGGGAGGGGGATGCGGGTCGCGGCGCCGTCAGACAGGGAGTTAAGGTCGGTAGCTAAGAAATCTCAAAATTCTTTTCATAGCTTATCCCATGATTAATGCGTGTTTTTGGAATATTCGGGGGGTTGCAAAGCCTCCTAATCTTCGTAGACTTAAGACTCTTGTTCGGATGCATAGACTGCTGTTTGTGGGTGTTTGTGAACCAAAATTGTCTAAGTGTGAAGCTGATTCAATTCGGCTGAAGTTGAATTTTGATCACGTTCTGTGTAATGCCTCTGGGGAGCTGTGGGTGTTTTTTAGTTCCCCGGTTGGTGGCCAGGTGGTTGGGGAGTCGGATCAACATCTTTCAATCCGGTGGGGGCATCCCCAGTTCCCAGATCCTTTATTAATTTCCTTTGTTCATGCCAAGTGTGTGCGGGGTGAGCGCCAGCGGCTTTGGGAGGGGCTTTTACAAGATAAGCCGGGGAAGGGGCCTTGGTGCGTGGTGGGTGATTTTAATCTTATTCTATCCGGCAGTGAGAAAAAAGGAGGCAGGCAGTTTCGGTTGGCAGAGGGTCTTGAACTTTCACAATTTATGAATGAGGGGGGGTATTCGATGCAGGTTTCTCTGGGAGTAGTTTCACGTGGTGTAATAACAGATTAGGAAGGGCGCGCATCTGGAAACGGTTAGATAGAGTTTTGCTTAATATGGAGTGTTTGGATTGTCCATTCTCAGTTTCTGTGTCTCACTTAGTGCGCGCCCCATCAGACCATGCTCCGTTACTCATCTCGCTGGCCCCTAAAGTTGATTGTAGGAGTCGCTCGTTCCTCTTTTTGAACGTTTGGACATCCAAAGCGGGTTTCTTGGATGTGGTCAAGTCAGCTTGGCATGAGGAGGAGGCAGGGACCCCCTTCTCGGTAGTGTGGGGAAAATTGAAGAAGGTCTCCCGGGCTCTTCGTATCTGGAACAGACAGGTTTTTGGAGATGTGTTTGAAAATGTTCGGATGGGGGAAGCGGCTGTGGCAGAGGCAGAAATGCGGGTGCAGGGTGATTTTTCTGACGAGGCTCACTTGGAGCTCCAGCAGGCGCAAGCTAATTTGAACCGGCAGTTAGCTGTTGAGGAGCAGTTCTGGAATCAGAAGGCCAGGGTCAAGTGGTTACAACACGGTGATCGGAACTCTAGATACTTTCACTCGGTGGTCAAGCAACGTCGATTTCAGTCCAGAATCCACATGATTCAGGATTCAGTGGGAGGATGGGTAAGGGATGATGAGGGGATTGGAAGGGGAGCGGTCCGATTTTTTAGTAATTTGTTCTCGGCTGACCCTGTGGCTGACTTTCACCTCCTGGATGTTATCCCTATTCTTGGGGATGAGATTAATAACACGTGGTTGGAAGAGGTGCCGTCTTTGGAGGAGGTGAAGGGGTGGTCTTTGGGATGGATGGTGATAGTACCGCTGGGCCAGACGGGTTCTCAGGGAAGTTTTTTACGGTGGCCTGGGAGGTAGTGACTCATGATGTGTACAAGGCGGTTGTGAGTTTCTTCTGTGGTGCTGAATTGCCTCGCTTCGTTACGGCTACGTCTATTGTCCTGTTGCCCAAGGTCATGAATCCTAAGGATTTTACGCAATTCCGTCCTATTAGTTTGTGTAATTTTTTGAACAAAGTTATTTCTCGGATTTTGGTGGCAAGGTTGTCTAGTGTATTACCGCGGATTATTTCTCCCCAACAAAGTGGGTTTGTTAAGGGGCGATCGATTGCGGATAATTATCTGCTGGCTCAGGAGCTGATGTCGGAGATGGGGAGGAAGTGCCGGGGGGGTAATTTGGCCCTGAAACTAGACATGGCAAAGGCTTATGATCGGGTCTCCTGGCCATTTCTTATTGCCGTTCTGCGGCGGTTTGGCTTTGGGGAAATATTCATTGATATGGTATGGAGATTGGTATCTAATGTGTGGTTCTCTGTGATTGTGAATGGGGTGCCGTATGGTTTTTTCAAATCATCTCGAGGGTTGCGTCAAGGGGATCCATTATCCCCTTCACTGTTTATCATTGGGGCCGAGGTGTTGTCTAGAGCTTTAAATGGCCTTGTGTCTCAGTCGCGTAGTGTGGGATACAAGGTTCCGCGGCACTGCCCGGCAGTGTCTCATTTGGCGTTTGCTGATGACATCATTATCTTTGCCAATGGGGTAGTGGGTTCGTTAAGGAGGGTCATGAAGATTCTGGACTGGTACCAAAGTGATTCGGGCCAGTTGGTAAATGTGCAAAAAAGTGGATACTTAGTACATCCTCGGATCACCGTAGGCCGTAGAAGGGTAATTGAGCGGGTTACTCACTTTCACAGGAGGGAGTTTCCGGTTCGATATCTTGGCGCGCCGCTGTTTACTGGTAGAGCCAAGGAGGCATACTATTCGGATTTGTGTCAGATGGTGCTTAATAAGGTTCTCTCCTGGAAGTCCCGGCTGTTATCCTCCGGGGGGAAGCTTATTTTGATTAGGCATGTGCTGTCCAGCATCCCGATTCATTTGTTGGCGGCGGGTGTCATACCAAAAGGTGTCTTCAGGACGATTGAAAGGATATGTGCCAATTTTCTATGGCGGGTGGGGGATGAGCAGAAGAAAGTTCATTGGATTCGTTGGCGCGACCTGTGTTACCCAACAGATGAAGGTGGGGCTGGGTTTCGAGCGCTGGGTGACATGTATAAGGCTTTCTCGTGTAAATTGTGGTGGAATTTCCGGAGTGGCCGGTCATTGTGGGCGCAGTTTCTGAAGGCTAAGTATTGTAAGGGAAGTCACCCTTGCCAGATTTCTGTGACCACCCTGGGCTCAGCAACTTGGAAGCGAATGTTAGATATTCGGGGATTAGCTGAGTTATTTATTGGATGGAGGTTGAACGAGGGTCAATGTAGTTTTTGGTTTGATAATTGGACTGGCCATGGGGCCTTATACCTGAGAATGGGGATGCAGGAGGACGTACCCTGTCTGGTATTTATGGAGGATGGAGAATGGGTTCCGTTGAAGTTAGCGGGGGTCCTACCATATGACATGGTACAACAGGTTGTAGCAGTGGCCGGGCCGGATGGGGAGTCTCCGGATCGAATGATATGGTTGCCTTCATGCTCGGGCCAATTTTCGATTTCATCCGCCTATGCAGAGATTCGAGAGACAAAGCCGTCATCATTCCTCTTTCGGCAAATCTGGCATCCTTGCATTCCCCTGAAGGTGTCCTTTTTTATGCTTCGGTTGTTGTCTTCTCGTCTTCCTTTGGATGATGTGTTGACAGCTCGTGGGTTTCAGCTTCCATCCAAGTGCTCGTGTTGTCTGCTCTCGGGTTCTGAATCCCTTCATCACTTGTTCTTGCAGGGGGAACTTGCGACTGCGGTGCGGGAGTTTTTTGGCTCGTCTGGGGGAAGGGTTATGACCGGCCATTTGAGGGTGTGGCTGATGGATTGGTGGCTTAAGCCAGTGAAGTCGGATAAGCTTCGGTTTGTGTTCTGGGTATTACCTTCTCTCATTTGTTGGCATATTTGGAAGGTCAGGTGCACAGCTGTGTTCCAGGGAGCCATGCAGAGCCATGCACAGGTGTGTCAGGCAATTTTTCGACA
>NW_020862159.1:0-81950 GCF_003713205.1 Coffea eugenioides | reverse complement strand
GAAACCAATGCTACCTTAGGTTTTTTTCGGATTTCGTGTAAATTAGTCAGCTCCTTCTTTGACAAAGCGCCTCCACTGGGGGCAAGTTGCTTTGGGATGTTGATAACGACTTCGTCACCTTTCTTGTTTGAAATTATAGCATCAGTCTCAAGTTCAAGTGGTGAATTGGTACCAACATCTTCTTGGTGGAATTCAAGAAGTGGGGGCTGAAAAAAAAAATGTTTTGAGGGTTTAAAAAAAAAAAAAAAAAAGAGGGAAATATGATTACCTTAAGTGGCGACACTCCAACCGACGGTGGTGAAAAGGAAATTTCCTCCAAATCAGAAGATGTCATCTTCTTCGATCGGTTCCAATGACGGTCTTGGCTACTACTGCCGCTTGCCAACGAATGGGTTCCTCTTTGGGTAGATTCGATGCCCTGAGCTTGAGTCCCTTCTTGTCCTATAGCCTCGAGGGAACCACGATCGTCCATCGTTTCAATTTCGACGTCTTCTTCTATGTGAGTCACTGATAAAGATTTTGAAACCTTGGGCGGTATCTTCTTTGCTGGAATCACTGGTTGCGCCTCTTTGATGGCCTGTCGAGAGTCTTTGGAAGACTTATTTCTTGTAACAACGTTTTCCAAGGGGATGCTAATGGTTTTGTTCTTCCGCAAGGTGGATGAGGTAAGACCCGTTACAATCTCTATGACTCCACTAGGATGCACTGACTCGTTGGCAGAGGTAACCTTACCCTTCTTCAATGATTGCTGAGGGATCTTAACGGTGAATTTTAAGGGAGTTGAAGAGACACTATTTGACCGAGTCGACCACCAGGCATCATAGTCTTTTGTGATCAATGGATGCTTCCTGTGCATGGGTATAGTCATCCGAGACCGCGTCTGCGTGCGAACTGAGGAATCCCATAGTTGAATAGCTTCACCTAGGGTATAAGTGTGAGTGATCTCTTTCAAGTTGTTGGGGATGTCCTGACAAAAACCGAATTGCCTGCTGAACCTGCAAGGATTATATTTTTCAGTAATGAAAGTATTGTCCTTACGTAGAGTTAAATGGCAAGAGCGTTGACTAATGAAGTAGCTCGTGAGTCTTGATGATAAGGATCCGTCATCGATCAACGCCTTTTCTTCATTTTCAGTCCAGCACAATTTAGGAAGCATCAAAGGATTCGTTTCTTTGAAAATTTCCTCAGCTTCCAATTGGCCATAAAATATTGCCATTTTCTCACCACTAAACCTTGTCATGCGCGCGTGGTGGCTACTCACTTGATGATTTTCGTAGTATACATCGAAGTATTGACCAATCCAAGCATAGACGTAATGGATTGGAAAAGTTACCCCACATTCTCCAAGGTTAGGGGCGTGGACGACCTCCCTCAACCCATGATATATGCTCGCAAGGACGGGAATTGCAAGACAAAATCTTTTCCCTGTAGCCATTAAGCATGCAACCTTGAAGACACTTGGGCGAATACGGTCGACCTTTTTGCTTGGCAAAAGGAACTTGCAGATCCAACACGCTATGAATGCCGCAATATAGGTCTCCTTTCTTAGAGACCTTGGGATACCCAGGGTGTCAAAAGGGACATTGAAGTCATTCGTATCGGCAAGGTCGTAAGGCTCCACGCTTCCAGAAGGGTTGTAAGTCATTTTTGGTTTAGATGTGGTCTTCCTTCTATTCGCTCTACTCGGAGGAGCCCTATACCTAGCCTCTCCTTTGAACCAGAAGCGAATCCAGTCCTTCATCCATACCCCTTGGTCATTCGTCCAGAGGTGGTAGTAAGCCGAAAAAAGATGCCTGCAACTCTCAGGGAGAAGTGGTTTCCCTTCTTTGTCGCGAGTGAGGAGCTCCCGCGCCGAAGGAACAACTTCATCGAAAAATGTGCCGTCGATCGAAAGGCCACCGAGTCGATAAAGGTCCCAAAGTGTGATGGATAACTCCCCAACGGGCGTATGAAGCGTGTTCGTCGATGGACACCAATATTTGAAGAAGGCCCGCAAGATATTTTCACAGCGGTCGTAGGAGTATCTCGACGCGTAGACGGCTTCAAATATACCAGCGCGTGTGAGTATGTCTTTATGCCTTCCGAGCATGTCCTCAACCCACTCCCAATAATGGGAGGTGAAACACGCCTCACCGAAGAATGACGAAGGGGTTTTCCATGTAGCTTTGTCAACATTGAATCCCACGAACGGAAGAGTGAATTTGGCTATTTCTGAATCTCCATTGTGAAGTGACGAGTTTAATACGACCACTTCTTCTTCCCTCGATGTAGTGGAGTAAGTCGACGGTGCCACCACTTCCTTGGTCCACTTGCTAGTCCAATTTTCGAGATGAAAGCTTTCTTCAAGGGGTATAAAAGATTCGGCGAGCGCCCCAACAGCTGGTTTATACACATGTAGCGACAAGCTCTTTGATTGAGGCCCTCCCCTTTCAATCGTCCCCCCCAATTTGAAAAAAAAATAATGCGGCACTGGCACGGCGTAGTCCCTTAATTTGCAATGATTGCTGAATTTTGAAAAAAGAAAGTAATTAGAACAATGAAGGGAATTTCTTACAAAATTTTGGTAATTAAATTACTTTTTAATGGGTGGCTGCTCTTCATTCCTGCAAATTTGTTATCCAAGCTCCTTTCGGGCACAAGATGAGGTATCTACAAAAAGAGCGTTAGTAAAGTTGAGGCAAATTGACATGATTTGGAAAAAAAAAAAAACGGGCTCCAAATACAATTTATTTGGGTATTACCCTCATAGATTAAAAAAGGGGGTTCAAATACATATTTGGTATTTCCAAAAAAAAAAAAAAAAAAAAAAAAGGGGTCTCTAAAATATCATATTTGGTATTACCCTCATAGATGAGAAAAAAAAAACAAAAAAAAGGGCCTCAATATCATATTTGGGTATTACCGCTCATAGATGAAAAAAAAAGGGGGCTCAAAAAATATCATAATTTGTATTATTCTAGTATAGGAAAAAAAAAAAAAAACAAAACAAAAAAAAAGGGAGGCTCAAATATCATATTTAGGTATTATCCTATATAATGAAAAAAAAAAAAGGTACAAATTTTCAGCCATAAGTAATAGCTCAAGTATCATGCTTGGCATTATTTTAGTAGAAAAATCAAAGGACCAGGTTACCTTGCAATATGTCGGAGATACAAGTTAAGGGCACACGTTGAGTGAAGAAATAAATTTCAGGTGTTGATCATATTCAAAGCATCTAACGATGAGACACGCAAGTACCTTGACCGAGACCTTTTGTAACAACTAAATGTTGCGGGTGAAGCAAACAAAAGCTTGAAGTACCTGACAAACGAAGGAGAGTGTTTACTGGAGTATAGCCAGCAGATGATGGTTGTCCCTTGCAACTCCGGCCGCGTGATGATACAGCTGAAATAAAAGAGACTTGTTCAAAGTTGTGGCCTGGACGTGGCTATTTATAGGAGAGGGTTTGTGTGAATCTGAGCCGAGGAGGAAGTTTTCTTCCATACGAACCTGTAAGAAAGTCGACTCCTTTTCAGATGCAACTTTATTGATTCAAAGCTCATTTGTCAGACGGTCTCGTGGACTGCACCAGCTAAGTAGTCTGCTATGGGAAGAATTCCAATTTGGCTAAGTAGTCGACTCCTTTTCAGATGCAACTTTATTGATTCAAAGCTCATTTGTCAGACGGTCTCGTGGACTGCACCAGCTAAATAGTCTGCTATGGAAAAAATTCCAATTTGGCTTAGAGCGTGAGCAATCACAGTTGGTATAGGAAAGGCTTAGTGGGCCACGAGAGGGAGTTGTATTGGAAGTTAACCACCAAAGCTTGCTGGATGATTCACGTTGAATTTGAAGCCTTTGGCATGATATACTTTGACCATTGGTAGCATTAAATGTTGTATGGACAGGTGGCCCCCGCATGGTCATCCTATGACTAATTCAAAAGCTATGCAATTGGCTTTTAGAGTCCATTCACGGACTCTTGTTGTAAGATTCCAACATTGAGTAGTTCGGCCTCGGGATTCTTCTAATCATCACCAGCATCCAATACTATTCGGGGTTCAAATACTACTTGGAGTTTGGCAGGCGTGTTGTGCGAGACCTGTGGCTATTTTGACGCTTAAATTTCAAGCCTTGCAGCATCCAAATCAAAATGGAAAAAAAAAAAAAAACGAAGAATGTCGAAGCTTGTCCGTTCAAGTTTTACTTTTCGCAGACAAGTTTCAAGGGGGCATTTGTAGGCAATGGAATTTTAATTAAATTCTAAAAATTACCATTGGTCTATAAAATATTTTTTATCTAATCGGATATTGCCATATGGCATGTACACTTGGAAAAATTGGTTATTAAATAGCCAATTATATTTTACCACGTGTCAAGGTGAGGTGTTCCAAATTTATTCAAATTGCAGGGATATCCCCACCAACCAAATCATATCATATCACCTGTCTACTGGATAGACATTTAAATATTTATTTCTTATTAAAGAGATAATATTTAGAGTCATTTGATCCATATATATGTCTTATATACTGCAATGGTCCGTCCAATCAGACGGCGCCATGTCACTTGTCCCCACGAGTTTGGCCAATCGATAAATTTCTTATCTCTTTATTAATAAATATAAAATGAAGAGATAATATTTGACTGGTACAGTTGTGACGCCCCCACTTCTCCCAAGGGCGAACCCAAGGGTATCCGCGGAACGCCTGCCTAGCTCTCGCCAGGACTCGAGACAAATCAATTCAAACTTAACAATATATAACAATTTATACCAGTTCTAATAAGGAAAAAATCGCTTCCATAAACGAATATCCAGTCTTGTACCACGTGTTCAAAATACATCCGTTATCCAATTCTTACGTCAGGATCCAAAAGATACATCAATTCCCAAATATATACAATAGCCAAAATGTCTAGTCAATTACAATTGAAACCCTAATACAAAAGTACATCCAAAGGGTTCCAACGAGTTTCACTCCATCCATTCCTGTTAAGGAAAACAAATCTACGGGGTGAGCGAAACGCTCGTGAGGCCAAGAAAACACACATGCAAGCACGTTGTCCAAATAACAATCCCAATATTCAAGTAATTTACAATTCGAGCGAGAAAAATAAACAGAAAAAATTCAAGGATATAGGAGCTCTCAGGAGCTATTTTCCTCTTGCTTCGCCACGGCTCGATCCGATACCCCCTCGTGATGACACTCCGTTATCCTGGTGGGTATTTTATCCGTAGAAACTTCACTTATTACTTCCTCCGACCAACATTCCACCCTCTCGGATCCGAAACCAAACACGTACGAAAAAGGCGATACTCGTTGAGTATGCCACACGAGATCTCAAGAGATCAAGTTTTGATTTTTGAACACGCACGAAAAGGGCGATACTCCACGAGTATGCCGAACAAGATCTCAAAAGATCAAGTTGTGTTTTGTTATTCTCTTGGTTTATCAAACTTCTCGACCAAGCCCATGCCGGCTCGAGTTGCAAGATTGGTTAAGAGAATTGGGCGTCCCCATAAGTCGAGGAGGTTCACTCCACCCGACAACATGACACGCACGACATACACGACATGCATGGCAACACGACACGCACACGAAAACGGGTATATTTTAGTCGACGAGATTCACTCAATCGACTTTGAAAACCAAGTTAATACAAGTAAAGTTCAAGTAAAGGAGAGCGAGTGCGATAAAGTACACACTCGTCTCATCAAGTGATATTCACGTATATAAGCAGGTAAATCAAGTAAACACGACAAGTCATGCACTTGACACTCACCAATTCAAAAGTAATTGAGCGAGAAAATCTTTAGTTGTCCCCTCCGGGATTCTTTTCAAGACTCGCTTGAGCACCTGAAGCAATTAACAAGTATTTTTCACTCACAATCACGTATTAATCAAGAAAGGAGTTACGCTTATTTGGACTAGTCAATACCTCAAACCAAGAACCTTAGCCACTCAAAGTAAAGGTTCAAAAGTGAGGTTTTATTAATACAAGAAAAACTGATTTCCTTCATGAAATCAAGTTTAAAGCGATCAATTATCATCAAGAAGGAGTAACAAGTTTTCAAATTTTCATTTTCTAAGAAATCAGCAAATTTCAGCTTTGCGCGTCAAATTTAGAAAAATCAGATCTTGCACTCAGTAGGTCCAAAATTATAAAACTTGGTACCGTTGGAAACCTCTTAGAAAGTACTAAAAGTTCTTAAAAGACACTTTTCCATGAATCTAAGTGGAAGGTATTCAAAAATGAGCTTGAAGGTACAGGTTCGGCGTACAAGGCAGAATTAAGTTGGATTTCGGCCAACTTTGGAAATTCGGCACGATTCACATGTTGCAAACCGGCCTCTGAAATTTACAGCTCAATTAGTGTTACAAGTGAGGTTTATAACAAAACAAGCGGACCAAGAATCGGAGTTTCGAGTACCGAGATACGGTAGCTCAAAGTTGAGGAAGATTCAAGACTGAAGAAGAATTTCCAGTTTTGAACCTCCAACACTAGCAATTTAATTCGGTATCGAAATGAACTTGAATTGGTACCAAAATTGGTAGTATTCTACTCCCATATGAGAGGTACCACTCTATCAAATTTCAGGGAAAAATACTTTCGGTAAGATAGCTAATTAGTCAACCAAAGTTCAGGAAAAATTCTAAGGCAATCTGCCTTGTGACTTTCATTTCACAATTTCAAATCGTTTAACCAAGAAAACTATCCGAACATGGTTCATTTGTGAAACAAAGGTCTAAGACACATCCATGATACCTTTGGTAAGTGATGAGCATCAAGAACTTCAATTAATAAAATCATTCCCAAGTTTTGCCCCAAATCAGTCCAAATACTACGTTTTTCCAAAACAGGGCAGTCCTCTTGTTTTAGTCACAACTCAATCAATTTAACTCGGAATGAGGCATGGTTTATGGTGATAGAAAATACATTCATAGGACTAAAATATCACAGAAGAAATCATTTCCAAATTCGGCACCCAACTGGTTCAAATTCGGGCATCAAGTTGCTGCCTGACCACTTCATTCCAGACGAACAGAGCAACAGGACAGCGAACTTAAAACATTTGGTTCGGCTTGCTCACAAAGACTCAGAACGTGCATTTTATACCAAATTAAAGATAGGAATGTCTAGTTTCAAACGCCACCGACGGCACATGATTTTGACATCCGAGGACAGAGTTATAGCCAAAATACTACTGCTGGTCGGAGTCATACGCGAATCAGTTTCCAGATTTGCTGGTTTCTAAAAAAAAATTCATTTGCCCATACAAACCTCGTTATTTTTCAATGAAATTTTCCACACCTCTAATACATCATATAAGCATCCAGTTCAAGCCATTAGTTCATTAAAAACTGGCCTTAAAATGGCCGAATAAAACAGGGGTAGAATCGGAAGTTTTTGCTTCTTACACCCAATGAAGTTTCTACTAATTACCCACCACTAATGCATCATTATAATCACTAAACCAACAATATAATCACCATTAATTATCACATCAGCAACAACAACCCAAGTGTGGGAATTCCAAGAGCCCACAATCACATTTTTACACCATAATCAAGTAACTAAGTGCATGCATGAGCTTAATCTTGCCATATAATCTCCAAAAGATAAGAATCCATGGGTTGATCATTACCTACTCCTTTGGTTTGCAAGGTCAGAATTTTCGGCCCTCTTGAAGCTCCAAGAAACCGTGAAAATGCAGCCCTTTTTGTTAGCTAAATCCAACCTCCAAGTAGTATGCTAGATGATCTTCAAGTTTGGTGAAGATTGGTTGAGGTTTTGGGTTGATTTGATGAAGGAATTTGTGAAGCAAGAGAGTGAGTGAGAGGGGGGTGTTGGCCGGCTGCTAGGTGAGAGAAGGTGGAGTGAAGTTTGATCAAAATTAGCTTCCAAGAGAAGATTAAATGGGTGGTGCACAATCACTCCAAAGTCAACTCTTATTAGGGCTCGTTTGGCACGTTTTAGGTTCGATTTTCTCGCGCGTTTGGTTCACTAGTGCACTGAACCTCCATTACACATATATTCATGTAAATATTATTCACTCTTAATTGTCCCGAAATAAGGGTCTAAAGTCCCTCAAATAAAGTCGCACGTGTGAAAACGCGTACCGTCAATTTTAACGATATACGTGAAACTTCCGAGAAATTCTTATAACGATTGTACTACTAACTATCACTTGAGTATTTATTCATAAGGTTACCTATTTTAGGACCATAGTACAAGTCTCCAATATTCCAAGCTTATTGTGTTACTACGCGGATAAAATCTCCAAGTACTATTCACTATTTTTACTAGACGTACTCCAGGAAATTAATTTTTGAAACGAATCATTTTAAAAATATAACGAAGTTATATTACCATGTATTTAGGTCTAATAAGACTAGAAAATATTCCTCGAAGCGAAAATCCAATTAAATAATTTATTAAGCCATAAATTAGGCATAAAATAATATAGTTTTTACGAGTCCTTACATCCTCTCCCCCTTAAGAGAATTTCGTCCTCGAAATTCACACTTAGGATAACAGTCATACCCCTTAATAGTCACACTTATCAGGTCAAACAATAACTTACACTATGCAACCCATTTCACAATTTCTACCGACCCAATTAGTAGTCAAACTTTGATTCTATCTAATGAATCTAGGATTTTGTAAAAGTGTGTGTCGTACTATAGTCACTTAGAACCTTAACTAAACAATAGAAAGCAAAAAATCATACCTTCAATGACCTTAACGGGATTGGAAACCTGTTGATAGCCTAATGCATAAACCCTAGCTGGTGCTTTAGATCGACTTCCTCCAGCACTAGACTGCTTTGCAGTTGACTTTTCAAGCCTTTGAGTACTACCTCCTTCATTCGGTATACTTGGACAGTTCGCGATCTGATGCTCAGTGCTGCCACAATACAAACACTTTCCCGTTTTCTTCCAGCACTCATTCTCTGTATGGTTAGGCTTGCGACAATAACCACAAATAACTTGAGGAGCCACAGGCTGACCACTTGGAGGAGTCTCCCTCGGTTGATCCCTTCCATTGTGGCCTCCTCTTGATTGAGTCTTTTTTTGTGTACCAGATGTCTCTATTCCTCCCGTTCCTTTTTCCTTTTTAAAGGTGGGGCACCCTTATCTGCTTGTCCAAGAGGATGACTAGAAGTGCCCCTTTTCTTGGCATGAAAATCCTTAACTTGCAGCCTTGCACTTTCGACTCTCTGCGCCTTCTCTAGGGCTTCAGTGAAAGTAGAGATTTGGGCCGCTGCTAACCCCTCTTGAATCTCCACGTTAAGTCCTTGTACAAATCGCCTTATCCTTCTCCTCTCAGTGGCTACCAATTCTGGGGCGTATCTAGAAAGTCTAGTAAATTTTCCTTCATACTTAGCCACACTAGACGCCCCCTGCTTCACTTTTATGAATTCGTCCTCCCGTTTCTCTTGAACTAAGGGCGGGAGAAACTTCTCATTAAATTCTCCTAAAAGATTTTCCCAAGTCCAAGGGGTTTGTGCTCTTTCCCATTTTCCCCTTATCATATCCCACCAAGCACGTGCTGCACCCTCAAACTGAAAGACAGCAAAAGTTACTCGTCTCTCCTCCGCATAATCTAGGGCTGCGAAAATATTAGTCATTCTTTTCTAGCCAATTCTCCGCTACCTCAGGATCAGGCTCACCAATGAACTTAGGCGGGTTGAACTTTAAGAATCTCTCTAAGGCTCTATCTTCCCCTCTATCCTGGCCCCCAGGTTGGTTAACTGGCACTGGTTCCTGTCTCTCAGCTAATCGTTCTAGGATGTCAGTCATCCTATTAATGGCAGTAGCCATTTGGTTAACCTCCATATTTTCTTGTTCTTGGGTCGGTCTAGTGGCCGATCCTTGTTCATCCCCTTGAGGTTGGGTTTGTCCAGTCCCTCGCCCACGGCCTCGACCACGGCCTCGACCCCTTCTTAGCCCTTCCATAACCTAAGTATGCCTAGTGCAAGAAATAAATCAATTACGCGAGAAAATACTTGAAACAAGGGCCAATTGCGAAAACATTGAAAATAATAATAATTTACATTCATTAACATGTCAAAATCCATACAATTAGCAAGTCAGGGAAGATCACAAAAATATAGTACACAGGTGCCACAAAAGTACTTTTACTCACAGAAGACTAAAGTCAAACAAGTGCCCCAAAAGTAGGCCATACAGTCATGCAAAATACAATGGCCTCAACACTTAGCATCACCCCTGACAATTCTAACTATATCAGTCAAAAGGGTCTAGTTTTTTTTTTCTCGTTCATTTCCCATAATGGAGATCTCAAGTCCAATACAAGAATCCTCCGGGCTCTGACCTTTGCCATCAGAATTTATCTCAAAACCACTTATGATTTTTATTCACACTATAATATACGAGACTATATCCCTTTCGAAGTCACAAGTATTCTCTCAGAAAAAGTATTTAGTACTCAAGTACAAGAATCCAGAACTAAGAGAATTTACAACTCAGGCCGTACGCTCCCAAGTGCAAATTAACGAAGTTTAAGATCCCTACCTGACGTACATATCTATCTACCTCAAATAGCATGATAAAGGTTTTACACTTACCACTTTCATAGTTCACAACTTACGCACAAGAAGAGTACTTAGTCTTTTATACATATTCACATAATTGGGACCATATCACGTCTTGGCCCAAACTCACTCCGTGCAGAGGCCACGCGAAGTTACTCTGATTTTTTTTTTTTTTTCCTACAAGTAGTCACTTAACTTTCAAACCAGTCCCACAGTCCGGTATCCTAAACTTTTAAGCCTAGGATACACTACAAAGATCTAAAGCCTAAGCTCTGATACCAACTGTGACCCCCCACTTCTCCCAAGGGCGAACCCAAGGGTATCCGCGGAACGCCTGCCTAGCTCTCGCCAGGACTCGAGACAAATCAATTCAAACTTAACAATATATAACAATTTATACCAGTCTAATAAGGAAAAATCGCTTCCATAAACGAATATCCAAGTCTTGTACCACGTGTTCAAAATACATCCGTTATCCAATTCTTACGTCAGGATCCAAAAGATACATCAATTCCCAAAAATATACAATAGCCAAAATGTCTAGTCAATTACAATTGAAACCCTAATACAAAAGTACATCCAAAGGGTTCCAACGAGTTTCACTCCATCCATTCCTGTTAAGGAAAACAAATCTACGGGGTGAGCGAAACGCTCGTGAGGCCAAGAAAACACACATGCAAGCACGTTGTCCAAATAACAATCCCAATATTCAAGTAATTTACAATTCGAGCGAGAAAAATAAACAGAAACAATTCAAGGATATAGGAGCTCTCAGGAGCTATTTTCCTCTTGCTTCGCCACGGCTCGATCCGATACCCCCTCGTGATGACACTCCGTTATCCTGGTGGGTATTTTATCCGTAGAAACTTCACTTATTACTTCCTCCGACCAACATTCCACCCTCTCGGATCCGAAACCAAACACGTACGAAAAAGGCGATACTCGTTGAGTATGCCACACGAGATCTCAAGAGATCAAGTTTTGATTTTTGAACACGCACGAAAAGGGCGATACTCCACGAGTATGCCGAACAAGATCTCAAAAGATCAAGTTGTGTTTTGTTATTCTCTTGGTTTATCAAACTTCTCGACCAAGCCCATGCCGGCTCGAGTTGCAAGATTGGTTAAGAGAATTGGGCGTCCCCATAAGTCGAGGAGGTTCACTCCACCCGACAACATGACACGCACGACATACACGACATGCATGGCAACACGACACGCACACGAAAACGGGTATATTTTAGTCGACGAGATTCACTCAATCGACTTTGAAACCAAGTTAATACAAGTAAAGTTCAAGTAAAGGAGAGCGAGTGCGATAAAGTACACACTCATCTCATCAAGTGATATTCACGTATATAAGCAGGTAAATCAAGTAAACACGATAAGTCATGCACTTGACACTCACCAATTCAAAAGTAATTGAGCGAGAAAATCTTTAGTTGTCCCCTCCGGGATTCTTTTCAAGACTCGCTTGAGCACCTGAAGCAATTAACAAGTATTTTTCACTCACAATCACGTATTAATCAAGAAAGGAGTTACGCTCATTTGGACTAGTCAATACCTCAAACCAAGAACCTTAGCCACTCAAAATAAAGGTTCAAAAGTGAGGTTTTATTAACACAAGAAAAACTGATTTCCTTCATGAAATCAAGTTTAAAGCGATCAATTATCATCAAGAAGGAGTAACAAGTTTTCAAATTTTTCATTTTCTAAGAAATCAGCAAATTTCAGCTTTGCGCGTCAAATTTAGAAAAATCAGATCTTGCACTCAGTAGGTCCAAAATTATAAAACTTGGTACCGTTGGAAACCTCTTAGAAAGTAATAAAAGTTCTTAAAAGACACTTTTCCATGAATCTAAGTGGAAGGTATTCAAAAATGAGCTTGAAGGTACAGGTTCGGCGTACAAGGCAGAATTAAGTTGGATTTCGGCCAACTTTGGAAATTCGGCACGATTCACATGTTGCAAACCGGCCTCTGAAATTTACAGCTCAATTAGTGTTACAAGTGAGGTTTATAACAAAACAAGCGGACCAAGAATCGGAGTTTCGAGTACCGAGATACGGTAGCTCAAAGTTGAGGAAGATTCAAGACTGAAGAAGAATTTCCAGTTTTGAACCTCCAACACTAGCAATTTAATTCGGTATCGAAATGAACTTGAATTGGTACCAAAATTGGTAGTATTCTACTCCCATATGAGAGGTACCACTCTATCAAATTTCAGGGAAAAATACTTTCGGTAAGATAGCTAATTAGTCAACCAAAGTTCAGGAAAAATTCTAAGGCAATCTGCCTTGTGACTTTCATTTCACAATTTCAAATCGTTTAACCAAGAAAACTATCCGAACATGGTTCATTTGTGAAACAAAGGTCTAAGACACATCCATGATACCTTTGGTAAGTGATGAGCATCAAGAACTTCAATTAATAAAATCATTCCCAAGTTTTGCCCCAAATCAGTCCAAATACTACGTTTTTCCAAAACAGGGCAGTCCTCTTGTTTTAGTCACAACTCAATCAATTTAACTCGGAATGAGGCATGGTTTATGGTGATAGAAAATACATTCATAGGACTAAAATATCACAGAAGAAATCATTTCCAAATTCGGCACCCAACTGGTTCAAATTCGGGCATCAAGTTGCTGCCTGACCACTTCATTCCAGACGAACAGAGCAACAGGACAGCGAACTTAAAACATTTGGTTCGGCTTGCTCACAAAGACTCAGAACGTGCATTTTATACCAAATTAAAGATAGGAATGTCTAGTTTCAAACGCCACCGACGGCACATGATTTTGACATCCGAGGACAGAGTTATAGCCAAAATACTACTGCTGGTCGGAGTCATACGCGAATCAGTTTCCAGATTTGCTGGTTTCTAAAAAAAAATTCATTTGCCCATACAAACCTCGTTATTTTTCAATGAAATTTTCCACACCTCTAATACATCATATAAGCATCCAGTTCAAGCCATTAGTTCATTAAAAACTGGCCTTAAAATGGCCGAATAAAACAGGGGTAGAATCGGAAGTTTTTGCTTCTTACACCCAATGAAGTTTCTACTAATTACCCACCACTAATGCATCATTATAATCACTAAACCAACAATATAATCACCATTAATTATCACATCAGCAACAACAACCCAAGTGTGGGAATTCCAAGAGCCCACAATCACATTTTTACACCATAATCAAGTAACTAAGTGCATGCATGAGCTTAATCTTGCCATATAATCTCCAAAAGATAAGAATCCATGGGTTGATCATTACCTACTCCTTTGGTTTGCAAGGTCAGAATTTTCGGCCCTCTTGAAGCTCCAAGAAACCGTGAAAATGCAGCCCTTTTTGTTAGCTAAATCCAACCTCCAAGTAGTATGCTAGATGATCTTCAAGTTTGGTGAAGATTGGTTGAGGTTTTGGGTTGATTTGATGAAGGAATTTGTGAAGCAAGAGAGTGAGTGAGAGGGGGGTGTTGGCCGGCTGCTAGGTGAGAGAAGGTGGAGTGAAGTTTGATCAAAATTAGCTTCCAAGAGAAGATTAAATGGGTGGTGCACAATCACTCCAAAGTCAACTCTTATTAGGGCTCGTTTGGCACGTTTTAGGTTCGATTTTCTCGCGCGTTTGGTTCACTAGTGCACTGAACCTCCATTACACATATATTCATGTAAATATTATTCACTCTTAATTGTCCCGAAATAAGGGTCTAAAGTCCCTCAAATAAAGTCGCACGTGTGAAAACGCGTACCGTCAATTTTAACGATATACGTGAAACTTCCGAGAAATTCTTATAACGATTGTACTACTAACTATCACTTGAGTATTTATTCATAAGGTTACCTATTTTAGGACCATAGTACAAGTCTCCAATATTCCAAGCTTATTGTGTTACTACGCGGATAAAATCTCCAAGTACTATTCACTATTTTTACTAGACGTACTCCAGGAAATTAATTTTTGAAACGAATCATTTTAAAAATATAACGAAGTTATATTACCATGTATTTAGGTCTAATAAGACTAGAAAATATTCCTCGAAGCGAAAATCCAATTAAATAATTTATTAAGCCATAAATTAGGCATAAAATAATATAGTTTTTACGAGTCCTTACAACAGTCCTAATATGACTGCACGTCTTGCAAGACAAGTAAAGTGGTACACAGGTTCTCAACCTCTACCTCTTGCTACAACTATAAATAGAGGCCTTTCAACCAAATTAAGGACACACAAAAAAAAAACAAATACACAGAGGGACTTCAAAGAGCATCATATACGCTCAAAGCATTGAAGCTCCAAGCTACAAAGGTTCGGCTCTTCAAGCTCTCCAAGTCTCCCAGATATCAAGACTTGAGTCTTCAAATATCTTCTAAAGTTCTTCAAATCTTCTATATCAAGATTTGAAGGAATCGGTGGTGGATCCAAGAACAAGCTGCGAAGCCCTTGGATTGGCGTTCGAGGAAAAGAATCGAAGGAAACTCTCCATAAGTTCGAGAAACTTCCAGAGATTGTACCCCATATTTTTCTTAAAGTTATATATCACATATTTGTCGTGTATATTTCTTGTTTTTGTTTGCAGACTTGAAATTTTATCGCGTACAGTAAGGTTTATGTCCCTCTCAATTCATTGATTCCGGTTTAAATTAATAAACTTAGGGTTGGCATTCCTCCCCCGTGTATGGGGTTTGTCAATAAATAAATAAAATCATAGGGGGGTAAAGTGGAGATTTTGAAACATTCGGGGGTCATGTGATAACAAATGAAACCACTGGGAGGCTACATGTAATTTACCCTAATATTTATTTACTTCAAGTTATAATTTCCTTATCAAATATCATCAGTTACTTAAATAGCATATTATCTCTCACATGCTAATTCATTAACATGCATACAACTACAGATCAACGGGTTGTTTTCACCACAGTTGCCCTGGATTTGTATCATTCAGCAGTGATATACCTCTAGATTATGGATTTCGAGCTATTTGTCAATCCGAAGGACAACAATACGACTTATTGATAGAGCTGGCTTTGGTAAGCTTCCATGCCCCTCTTTCCCGATTTGGCTAATTCAATTTACTTTATAAATTTTCTGTATGAAGTCATCAATATGCATCTTGGTATCTTGGTTTATCTTCATTTTTCTGTTCTAGATGATAACTGAACTCAGCTAATATAATTTGGGTCTCAAATTGAAAAAAGCACTTGGCAATAGCTGAAAAATAATGTTTTGGGTACCATTGACACGCGTGCACGCGTGCACGCGTGCACACTTACACTCTAGTTTTGTTGTGTGATAAAATGACCTTAATGCGTCCAAGCCCAACCACTTTATAGATAGTTGAAGTAATAAGTAAAATATATAGATGGTTGAACTAATAAATTGCTAGTTTCCATAAAAATTAAAGATCATGAAAATGCAACTCCATATGAAAAACCAAACAAGGGTATAAGGAAGCAAGGAGTGGAGCCACGCTTTCATTTTATCCATTTATACTTTAGTCAGTTAATCATTTCTCTTAAAACAATGCATGATGTGTATGTACCCTCCTCATATGTATTTAATTTGGAAGGGCTTGTAAATTTTATTCTTATTACAATTGATCGAAATTCAATTGATACTATGCAGGGGAATACCACGGGAGAGTGGTTTCTTGTGTATGAAATCAATACGGTAATTGGATATTGGCCAGAATCTATATTGCCTAATTTGGCAAGTGGTGCAGATACAATTCAATTGGGAGGAGAAGTTTTTACTCCATCATCAAATGATACTAGTTCACAAATGGGAAGAGGTCAATTCAGAAATGGAAATGCCAACATAAGCGCTGCAGGCAAAGAGGTTATGCTCAAATCAGTGACAATGGCAATGCCAACATACACGATGTCATGCTTCAAGATGCCAAAGAAGGTATACAAAGAGATCAATGCAGTGATGGCAAACTATTGGTGGGGAGAGGCAAATGGAAAGAACAAGATGCATTGGAGATCTTGGAGTAAAGTGTCACTGGACAGGAAGGATGGAGGATTGGGATTTAAAGATTTAGAGGCACTCAACACAGCTCTATTGGGAAAGCAAGTATGGAGGTTACTCACACAACCAAATCTACTTGTTAGCAAAGTGCTCAAGGACAAATACCATCCAAAAGAATCACTTCTCAAGTGCAAAGTAGCTGGGAATGCATCCTGGATTTGGAAAGGTCTAATGGGAGCAAGGCAGCTAATAGAGAAAGGAACTAGGAGAAGGATAGGCAATGGAAAGAGCACCTATATATGGGAGGACAGTTGGATGCCAGATATCCACCAAGGAAAGGTTACCACACAGAAACCACAGGGATGCAATCTGGAAAAAGTCGACGAGCTGATAATCCAGAAGAGATGGAACAAACATCTGATCTTCAGAAACTTTAGCTTCAAGGAGGCAGAAAGTATACTAAGCATCCCCATAAGCCTGGCCAACAGAGAGGATAGCAACTACTGGATTCATAGTTCAAATGGGAATTACTCAGTGGGATCAGCTTATAGAATACAATTTGAAGGCCAGAAGGAACATGAGCAGGAAGCCAGGGAGATAATTGGTGCAAGCTGGAGCTCGAATAGACAAAAAAGCTGGAAGCATCTTTGGAAACTGAACATCAAGCACAAAGTGAAGATTTTCTTGTGGAAATGCCTGAACCAGGCTTTACCAGTAAGACAACTCATCTATGATAGAACCAAACAAGGTGACCCAACATGCAGAATCTGTGGGGAAGAAGGTGAGACGATAGAGCATGTTTTGCTTAACTGCCACCATGTCAAGCTAGTGTGGAAAATGTCACCTATCCAGTGGGAAGGAATACTAGACCAGCATGGTTGTTTCAGTAAGTAGTGGGCTACAGTGATGGAAGCTAGCACTAGAAAAGAGGGTAGCAAACATATCTCCTTTACAGCTAACATCCTTTGGCAAATTTGGAAAAGCAGAAACGCGAAGGAATTCAATGCCAAGCAGCACCCCCCTATGAGAACAATGCAGACTTCTCAGGAGGAATGGTTGGAATATGAAGAAGTATTGACAAAAACCTCAAACAAGAGCACAGAAGAAACAAGAGATCAGACGGAATCCCCTCAGCAACAAGAAGACATTGAAGGCATCCTGAGACTAAGGTTCGCAACAAAGATAAGCGTCACGGTCTCAATGGCCAATCAAAACATGATACGAGGATGGTCTTTGCAGGAAAGAAGTTCTGGCCACCAGGTCATGGATGAGCTAACAGCAATCAAACTACTAATGTGTAAAGCGGCTGTCCAGAAGTTGGAAAAGATTGAAGTGCAAATCTAGAACAAGCTAACGTACAATCTCATCCAGCAAAGGAAATCTCAAGATATGCCAATGGCAACTCTGATGGAGGATATATATAGCCTTAAGTCTTTGTTTCGCATGTGCTCCTTTTCTCTAGTAAATAGGAATCTTAACCATATAAGTCATAGGATTAGCGTGCAAGCGCTAGACTTCATCGAAGATCAGGAATTTTGGATTCCTCAGTGTTAGTTTGCACTGATTGTATAGTTTCCTCAAGTCTTTACTTGAAACTGTAAAGGTTTTATCATCTATAAAATCACATATCGTTTCAGCAAAAAACAAAATCAGAAATGGACAAAGACAAATAACATGTTATATACGTCAAGTTACCTATTATGACACTATTACGAGGGATACGATTTCTATGATATAGATCCATACTGGGCCTATAGTTTCTTGTTCGGAGGTAAAGGTGAAAAGGATGGTGTAACTTGCATCTACTAGTAAAGATGCTACATTTTTTTTTGAGTAAAGTTAAAATATATTTTCAAGCAATAAAGTGTATGTTATAATCACAATAATAAAGCTGATCTACACTAGATATGCTTCATTCATTTAGCCGTTAATTAGATTATATATCCTAGCTAGCTATTCACTCCATTGTAGCAGCATGTAGTGGCTCTTGGAAAGGGTCAAACGTGGAGAAAATGGTGCGTGTCCCATTTATTACATAGGTACAAAAGAGTGAAACACATAAAAATGAGCGTATTTCCTATGCTTGGATGGTACAAAAGACCTTAATTTATACGCTTATAAGTTTGACAGCTAAATAAGCAAAGGGTTTGGCTTCTAACCCATCCTAAGGAATACATTCTGAGAAGAAATATTTGAATATAAATCTTATCGATATCATCGATCTCATAGTGAATCCCATCGATTGAATCACTTTTTTTTTTATATATAAAATAGGAGATATCTAAATTATAAAGTGAAGAGATCTATTCATTGATAAAGAAAATATGAAAAATGAATAACACTATCAAACTCTTAGACTATTCTTTTATAGAAATCCTTTATTCCTGATTGTCGTGATGAATAAAATACTAGAAAAAATACCCTAACTATCAGGAGCATAGTTATTAAATCCGGCCCGGCCCGGCGGTTCAACCGGTCAACCCGGTGAACCGGCCATGAAACCGGGCTGGGTTTGTAATTGGATCGTTTGTGCACCAAACCCGTTGACTTTTCAACGGACCGGCGGTTCAACCGATCAACTCTGTTGAACCAGATGGTTTGTAAGGAACCCGGTTTTGGGATAAAAATGATTAGAAAATGCTCCAATGCTATTTTGAACCTCAGACCTCAAGCATAAAAGTTACGCGTACTAACCACTAGCCCAGCAACTCACTTGGTACTTATTTACTCCTTCTATATTATATATTAGATTTTTATTCTTATTTTATTTCTTCAAAACAAAATTTGTTTGGAATCTTTTAATAAAATTTTATTATTCTCTAAATTTTATAAATTATGAAATGGATTTAAAAAATAACATATTACACAATTCATTTTAAAAACAAATATTATTCTTAATAACATTTTGTGCTTAAAATTCGTAAATAAACTAGATAATTATACTTAGATAAAATTTTATACTTGAAGTTTGATGGATTACTAATTAAATTTAGGTTTTGTTAATTCTTATAAGAATTAATGATTCTATAATAAATTGGACTAACTGAGTATTTACTATAACATAGTTTATTATAGTTTTAATCATATCAAAAATTATAAAACATAATATTTAAATATATGTAGTGACCCACCGGTTGGACCACTCACCCACTGGTTGAACCAGTAACCCGTTGACCCACCTCTTTCACCGGGTTCCTCTCCGGGCCGGGTTTAATAACTATGATCAGGAGTAAAAAAGGAATGAATAGTTAAAAAAATAGTATGTGGCTTTGTAGCCTTACATGCTTATACTATTTTTTTTTTTTTGATTCATCAATACCAAAGTTTCTTTTTGACGCAACCAAATGAGGAAAAATCTTTTTTTTTTCAGACTCTTTACATAACATAAATATTGGTAAGAGTCTTCCAGAACAAAACAAAAAGGAGCAAATCGCGTAAATTGTCTTTCAACTTTTTTACTAATCCAAATTTGGTCTTCATCTTGAAAATGAGATAATGTAGCCCTTCAACAAAATTTTTTGAGTCAAATTGATCCCTATGTGGCGGAGTAGTCAAGAAATATAAATCTCATAACCAACCATCGCTTAATTGAGGGGTAGATACATTTGTTCATTCATGCTAACCATTGACCTCGCTAAAGAATCACCAAAAACACAAAAAAAATGCCCCAAAGTCAGCAAAAGAATGAAGAGATGAATTACCGAAAATTCATGAGGAATAGATTTTTTGGTGTTTTTGTTGATTTTTTTATGGGGAAAAGCATTGAAATATGTTTGTTGGACTGATCATCTTTCAGAATTTTGAATGGGTGAAGCTAGAAACGAATATTTCAGCCATGTTCTACTACTGATATCAAAGCACTGCGAGACATAAGGTCGCTGCAGCTTATTAATATAAATGAGCTGCTGGCTGGGGACATCAATGATTATTTAGGTTTAGTAATGCACCGTTAATTCTTACTGTTATTGCACGAAGTAAGAACTTTTTAAAACTTTGTAGGATGTTCCTTTATGGTAGCTCATGGATTTTGCTGAGATATCTGCTAGTTTTCTCATACTGGTCAATATTACAGGGGATCTAATGCCCCGAAGATGGAAGTTTTTTGCCATGTTTCAATTCCTCCCTCTATTTTTTTCCTCTTTTGGTACAAAGCTCTGACATTAACTGAAGCACCAATCTTTCTTTTTTGTCCTGTTTGGTTACTGTGTACATTTCCATCAGAAATTTTATGGTGCAACTCCATAGTGTCCTTTATTTAGATGAATATACATTACTAGATTCAGTTCTAATGGGTTTTGAAAAATGAATTTTGCTAAGTTTCTGCAAAATGGTTGAAGACGTTTTTCTGGCTGCAAGTACAAACATTCTCCTTTTATACTTGTTTCTTGTTTCATCTTGGCAAACTAGTATATCTTATTTTCAATTTCTTCTTGTACCTGGCTTTAATTAATTCGTTGAAATTTGTGTCCTTATCAGGCTTGTTTAATTATTGTATCCTTGGAATTTTACAACTTGGTCTTGCTACTTTGGTATTAGCGAATCCGACTTCCATTCCTGAGGGAAAGAACCGACCCCGACCAAGGGGGCTGAACATATGCCTTTTTTTTTTGTTACTCTTGTATATGGTTTTACATAGAGTTTTAGTATTATTTTTGGTCATTTTCTGTATGTTTTTCTAGTAATGAGCATATTAAAGTGTTGTTCTTGTGGCTAACATATTTTAGTAAAAAGTACAAATGTAGAACTGAAGACAAGACAACTTATAGACCATGTACATAAAGAGTTTCATTATATTAGTTAAAAGTTTGTGCAAATTTGTCATTTTTCTTAGGAAACATGTTAATAATTATGTTTCTTTTTTTCTTGGATAAGTATGGATGTGCATTGTATGGGTATAATACGAGTATTTACTAAGCCTTTTCAAAATTGCAAGGATTAATTACAAAATGCACCCTCAGAAGTACATTAATTCTTATTTGTTTTGCTCATTATTTAATTGCTACAACCCACCCTCGAACTTTTTCAATGTTTCAGAATTGAAGAACCATCTCTACAAACTAGGGTTGGAATCTAATTTCATCAGTCTAGATGCACATGCTTACATGTCAAGCATGTTTACCAAAATAATAAAGATTTTGACATATAATAGTTCAGATTTGCGCAAGTTCAAGAATTTATTTATTTTTCTTTACAAATTTAGTATCATTTTGCGTGACATGGGATTCTTCGCTAGAATTGATATGTCACAAGATTAGTGCAAAGCATGAATTTCTTAAATCAATTGTGGGTTGTGCTTGTGACGACCCTGATTTTCAAGATTTTATATTCTATGACTTTGCCTCTATGGGATTACTTTCAAACTAATTTTGGGTCTGAAAAAGAAAACAGAGATTCGAGAATTTAGTGTTCTTTAACTTGAATTAATTGCACGTTTGGACCAACTTGTGGGGTTAATCCATACACTTAGATTTCCTTTTGAGGATTTCATCTCTAGCTGCCTCAAAATTTGGGGACCAAAATTGAATATAAATAAGTAGCAATGACGAAAAAATAACATAAAATAAAATAAAAAAGTACCAACGACGAAGCGTGAGGTGTTGTTTCTTGAAATGTCTACCGAGAAATCTAGCATTTGCTTTCTTCAAATGACACATTTTGCTTCTTCACTTCGTTCCACCTTTGCATTTCTTCCAAAAATTTTCAGGGACAAGAAAAGAAAGACACCCGAGAGACTAGAGTAAGGCAAGAGGAGAGCTAAGGAAAAGGAGGAAAGAAAGTACGAACATGGCTGTATTCTTGATCTTCTTGTTGCAGCTGTGAGCAAGAGGAAAGCTCAGAGATTTGCACCTATAGTTACGAGAAAAGAAGTTTTCCTCTTGTCATGAATTGAGGTCTAAGCTGAGATGTTTTTCTCTTACTTGTCATGTGAATGTAGTATCTTCATTATTAGTGTTTGTATGCACTTGGGGGTGAGAAACAGTGGATTATTAAGTGGAACAGAGCTGGGGAATTCGTGAAACACCTTTAGAACTGGACATCGGTGACTTCAGAAGTTATAGTCACCCATACGTAGTTCAAGAAAATCATCCCTAACTTGACGTAGACTCGAAAGTCGAAATTAATTGCTATTTGATGTATATGAGCTTGTAGGACTATAAACCAGTATCAATATGGTGGTCTAGCTCCTCATATATTGTGTTGGATATTTTAATAAAAATATCATTAATATTTTGAATTCATTCACATGCTTATTTTGAATTCAAACGCAATAAGTTACAAAATTTGAAATGAATTTTCAGTTATAAGATCACCATTAAAAAATCTAACTTATGAGATTTATGTCTTGTTTTTGTAACCTATGTAATGATTAGGTTTTAAGAATTTATTTATTAAATTTTGATTATTATACAATGACCTAGACCTTTTCAAATTTTGTAACTGAAAAATATGACACATTTATTCCATTTAGTGGTGGTATTCTAATACTCCTAAAATTTTAGCCTATAAATAGAGGTCACTATTAACCAAGTTTGATACACCTTTCTTGCTATTTCAAAAACTAACTGTAGACACCAAATTTTTGTCAATTTTCAATGTTTTATTGGATTTTATCTATTTGATAAGTTTTTTATTTATTTATTTTTTTTACATTTTAATATGTAATTTTCTCATTTTTACAGGTTTATTTTAGGAAAAGAAAAAAAAAGGAAAAACAAACAAAAGGAAAAAATCAAGAAATCAAATCATCCTAATCATTTTTTTTCCACCAAATACACTTAACCCATTTCACACTCAATTGCCATGCTTCTTTCTTTTCATTAGGTGGAAAAGATCATCATTTTGGTCAACCAAGCACACAAACTCCACTTTCCTCCCAATATAGACTCTCTCGGCCCTTTTTTCTTTCCACCATCAGACAAGCCAGAACAAGAAAAAAAAATAAACTCTCCACTTTTTTTGGCTCCTAAAGGACTCTCTCGGCTCTCTCTTGTCTCTCAAGAGACAAGACCAAAAAAAAAAAAGAGAAACAAGAAGCACTCTCCACTCCTTCACTCTGCTCACGGCTCCCTCTACCCATTTTTCTTCCACAAAACTCAAACACAAAAAGAAAGGCAGTGATGGGTTAAGCTATTGGAGTTTGCCGATTTCATCAAATTCTTAGGCAAAGGACTACAACCTTCATTGAGGTACATTTTGTTTTCTTTTTTCCAGTTTTTCTTTTCCTTAATTAATTAGATTAAAAGCATGTTTAGGTGCTGCTTTGTCCCTTTCTCTTGTTGGTTTTGTTGTTGGGCATGTCCAAGATTAGACTGAGGAGAAGAAAGATTATTTTTGTATATGCATGTTAACTGATTGAAAAAATGCCAAAATGAAAAAAAGAATTTTAGGGGGCTGTTTTGCTTTATTTTAGCCCTTTTATGTTGTCTTCTTGTCAAATTAAAATCATAGTTGTATTGTAGAGGTTGTAAGGAGTATTGTAGTATAAATTTTGTGATTTTTAGTGGTGATTATAGTGTTTTAAAAAAATAAAAACTGGGCTATTTTTTAGCATTTTGGCCACTTTCGGGTCATTTTTTTGTAAAAACTAATTTTAAAAATGGAATCTACGCGAAAAATGGAGTGGGGAGGTATATTTTGAGAAATTTTGGCGACCGGAAAAGTCGCCGGTAGCCTGCGACGGTCCGGCGGCGCGCCGCCGCCAGCTGCCATGGCCACCAGCTGAAGATTCTTCAGTTGGCCGAAGAAGAAGAAAAAGAAACGGATGGGGAGTGGAGGAAGAAGAAAGAAAAGAAAGAGAAAGAAAAGAATGGTTGGGCTAATAATTTTTTCTGGTGGGTTTTTAGTTGGATTTTGACTTGGGTTTTGGTTATTTTTTTGGGTTTTAGGCATGGGCTTGGGAGTTGAAACCCATGCATTTCAGTTGGGTTTATTTGATAAAATCAATGGCTAGCCCGTCTCTCGTTCTCGAGGCTTTCCGGTTGGGCCGGATGGCCGTGGCCCAAAGAAAAATAGAGAATGGCCCAGTGGCCTGTTTTCTTAAGAAGACCTGCTAGTGAAATTTGCACTTTACCCCCTGATCTTTGGAGTAGTTTCACTTCAGCCGAGAACATTTTAAATTTGTTTCACATAGGTCCTTAAATTAATTGCACTTTGGTCTCTGAACTTTATCTTTCATTTAATTTTGGCCCCTAAACTTTAGAAAAATTATATTTTTGACTCAAAAGTCTTTCAATTTTTGCAATTTAGTCCCTGGTGAATTTTGACTCTCTTTATTATAATTGTTTCTTTTCTTTAATAGCTAATTATGTTACTTTTGAGTATATTTAACTTGTAATTTTAGATGTTCTTAAATTTCTTTACATTTGACATGTTAAGATTAATTTAGTATTTTTTTTATCATTATTATTATTTTCAATTAAATTGGTGCCATGATTCTTTTGTTCATTTTGAGTATAAATAGGGCAATTTGACTCCATTTAGTCACCACTTCAAAAGAGAGGTACCCCTATTATTATTTCAATGTCAATTACGTGCTCCTATGTGCTCCTACGTGTTCCTATGTGTTTATATATTTTTATAGGCTTTGTTTATTTGATTTGAATGTTCATTTAAATTTTCTTATGTTTGTTTAGTTAATTTTACAATTATTTGATAGGCATTTAAATACCTCAAAAATGTAATAGATAGGATAATTATATTTGTTTTATTTTATTTCCCCTTTTAGATTGCATTTAAGCGCTCCCCGATGTAATAGGTAGGTTGTGTGTTTATGTGGCTTATGTGTTACGTGCCTTACCCGCTTTCCTTAGGATTTTTGCATCTAGATATTATGCGTATGCGTTACGTGCTACGTGCACTTATGTGTTTATTTGTTTTAATTTATGCCTACTTGTCTTATTATGTATTAAAAATGCATAACGTCACCACACTAGTCCAATGCTAGTTGTGGCTTTTCCCCCTCCGCTTACTTGCTAGTCCAACGTTAGTAAGGATTTTTAGAAATAGGTTAGTCCAATGCTAGACCCTTAGATCATTCGTGCGTTAGATTCATCTTTGTGTGATATTCATTACATTTTCATGCATATTTTTTAGTTTTAGGATCTTTTCTCATTTGCATGATATTCCTTATTATATTATCCTATATCCCCTACCCTCTATATGTGTTAATCATATCATTTACAATTGCATTTCATTTAGGAAATTGTACAATAAGTAGGTTCATTTGCTTGTTCATATTAGGGGAGTTATTTCTTCAACCATGGGAAATGGGTGATTATAACTCTTTAGTTTAAATATCCCATTAATCCATGTATAAGAAAATTATGTCACGAGTTTTTGTCTCCCGTACCCTTTATGTTGCATTCCTTTTTTTCTTTGATCACTTATATCTATGTATATAATTTAATTTCTTTTCTTTTCTTTTAATTTCATCATTTGCATACTCGTGACACCTTCAAGGAATTATTTTGACCTTCGCAATTAATGCGATTGGTTCAATTAAACCCTTGAATGAACATTTTGTCCCTTTCGATATTTTTATAAATTTAGATTTGCATCCATATAGGAAACATCCAAACGTGATAAAATTAAGGGTTAGATTAGGAAAATTTTGACTAAACCTCGCAACTAGCTTAAACTAGGTTGAAAGGGTGCCTTAGATTTGAGTTAATCGGACCTTTGCCTTCCCTTTCTTCAACCGTGACTCTCGAACCCATTTTCTCTTGTTTTTCGAAGACATGGAGTTGTTAAAAAGGGTTTTATTTTATTTTACTTTTTGTAAAAAAATATTTTTGGGTGACTTGATACACCAAAACTCAAGACCAAGTGGCGACTTCTATTTTTTC
This sequence comes from Coffea eugenioides, assembly GCF_003713205.1. Classification (NCBI taxonomy): domain Eukaryota; kingdom Viridiplantae; phylum Streptophyta; class Magnoliopsida; order Gentianales; family Rubiaceae; genus Coffea; species Coffea eugenioides. Next base: position 55,595 of record NW_020862159.1, on the reverse strand, counting down.
TTAAAAACCCTTTTAGACTAAATTTTGGATCCAAATTGTCGCATTTTTTAAAGTCCTATTCTAGGTCCTTTTCATTTATTTTTAAATAAAAATCACATCTTTTATAAAACTCATTATATTTCCGTTACGAAAAATGGGGCGCGACACTATCTTCCTCTCACTTCTATTGGGCATTAGTTAGGTGTTAAGAAAAGCTTTAGCTTCTCTAAATTGTGTAGATTTAGTAGAAGCAACAGCATAGGCTGGGCTATTATATCCCAAAGGCGACGTGCTATCAACCTTCTACACCGGGCATAATCCCAAGAGGGGCGCGAATCGTCTTAAGAGAGCGACCTAGTTCGCGCCTCACCTAGCCAAAATTACTTTATTTCTCTTCCTTTGACTTTTGTTTTACAGGTTGATCGTGCATATCAAGTTCTAAAGGAACAATAATTTAAGACGATTCACAGTACCATCGAAGTTGCAAGCAATGTTGCAAACGCTGCCACTATTGGATCTAGTGATCTCAACAAACCGTTTCGCTTTAGTGGCTAACACTTCAAAAGGTGGGCCAAGAAAGTGATGTTCTATTTGAAGCTAATGAAGGTTGCCTGGGTCTTAGCCACAAAGAATCAAAAAAAGATAGACACCAGTTCAATGACTGATGAAGAAAGGGAGAATCATGCCAAACAACTTCAAAAATGGGAAAATGATGAGGAGGATTGCAGAAATTATATCCTTAATTGTTTGTCTGATAAACTTTATGATTTTTATTCTTCATCTTATACGTCAGCAAAAGGAATTTGGAGAGCATTGCAACAAAAATATGATACTGAAGAAGCAGGCTCGAAAAAATATGCTTGTAACCGTTATTTCAAGTTTCAAATGGTGAAAAACAAGCCAGTACTAGAGCAAGTTCATGACTTGCAAATGATCGTCCATGAGATTGAATCTGAAGGAGTCAAAGTCGATCCACAAATGCAAGTTGCAGCCATCATTGACAAACTTCCAACATCATGGAAAGATTTTCAGAAAGGGCTACGTCAAGCAACAAGAGTTGACAATAGCAAATTTGATGGCAAGGTTGCACATTGAAGAAGCAGCTAGAAAACAAGATAAAGGTGAAGATTTCAATGGGAGTACTAAGGTAAACTTCCTAACTTCTAGTGAAAATGTCTCTAAGGGTCAACAAGACAAACATAACGCCTTTTTGAAGCCTAGAGGGAAGAATATGAAAAACAAGTTTTCAAAAAATTATTTTAACCACAAAAAGTCAAATCAAGGACCCCCTTCAAAACAAGTTTCAAATACTCCAAATTTTGGAATGAATAATAGAGCTTGTTTTGTTTGTGGAAAATTGGGTCATCGTGCAAAAAATTGTCGTTTTAGAAAATTTGGACCCAATTTTAAGCCATAAGCTAATGCGACTCAACTAATTGAAGAGTCATTTGTGGCTATGGTTTCTGAAATCAATTTTGTTGGAAATACTGAAGGGCGGTGGGCTGATTCTGGTGCCTCTAGGCATGTTTGCTATGATAGAACTTGGTTCAAAAGTTGTTCAACTTGGTTCAAAAGTTGTTCTCCTATTGAAAAAGCAACAAAAGTTTTGCTAGGAGATTCACATACAACCAATGTTCTAGGCATGGGTGAAGTTGAACTAAAGTTTACTTCTGGGCGTATCTTGACCCTAAGAGATGTTCTTCACGTTCCTGAAATTAGAAAGAACTTGGTTTCTTGCTATCTTCTTAATAAGGCTGGTTTTAAGCAGTCTATAGAATCTGATCAATATGTGCTTACAAAGAATAGTACCTTTGTTGGAAAAGGTTATGCTTGTGATGGTATGTTTAAACTTAATGTTGAAATGAATGAAATTACTTTTGAGTATATTTAACTTGTAATTTTAGATGTTCTTAAATTTCTTTACATTTGACATGTTAAGATTAATTTAGTATTTTTTTTATCATTATTATTATTTTCAATTAAATTGGTGCCATGATTCTTTTGTTCATTTTGAGTATAAATAGGGCAATTTGACTCCATTTAGTCACCACTTCAAAAGAGAGGTACCCCTATTATTATTTCAATGTCAATTACGTGCTCCTATGTGCTCCTACGTGTTCCTATGTGTTTATATATTTTTATAGGCTTTGTTTATTTGATTTGAATGTTCATTTAAATTTTCTTATGTTTGTTTAGTTAATTTTACAATTATTTGATAGGCATTTAAATACCTCAAAAATGTAATAGATAGGATAATTATATTTGTTTTATTTTATTTCCCCTTTTAGATTGCATTTAAGCGCTCCCCGATGTAATAGGTAGGTTGTGTGTTTATGTGGCTTATGTGTTACGTGCCTTACCCGCTTTCCTTAGGATTTTTGCATCTAGATATTATGCGTATGCGTTACGTGCTACGTGCACTTATGTGTTTATTTGTTTTAATTTATGCCTACTTGTCTTATTATGTATTAAAAATGCATAACGTCACCACACTAGTCCAATGCTAGTTGTGGCTTTTCCCCCTCCGCTTACTTGCTAGTCCAACGTTAGTAAGGATTTTTAGAAATAGGTTAGTCCAATGCTAGACCCTTAGATCATTCGTGCGTTAGATTCATCTTTGTGTGATATTCATTACATTTTCATGCATATTTTTTAGTTTTAGGATCTTTTCTCATTTGCATGATATTCCTTATTATATTATCCTATATCCCCTACCCTCTATATGTGTTAATCATATCATTTACAATTGCATTTCATTTAGGAAATTGTACAATAAGTAGGTTCATTTGCTTGTTCATATTAGGGGAGTTATTTCTTCAACCATGGGAAATGGGTGATTATAACTCTTTAGTTTAAATATCCCATTAATCCATGTATAAGAAAATTATGTCACGAGTTTTTGTCTCCCGTACCCTTTATGTTGCATTCCTTTTTTTCTTTGATCACTTATATCTATGTATATAATTTAATTTCTTTTCTTTTCTTTTAATTTCATCATTTGCATACTCGTGACACCTTCAAGGAATTATTTTGACCTTCGCAATTAATGCGATTGGTTCAATTAAACCCTTGAATGAACATTTTGTCCCTTTCGATATTTTTATAAATTTAGATTTGCATCCATATAGGAAACATCCAAACGTGATAAAATTAAGGGTTAGATTAGGAAAATTTTGACTAAACCTCGCAACTAGCTTAAACTAGGTTGAAAGGGTGCCTTAGATTTGAGTTAATCGGACCTTTGCCTTCCCTTTCTTCAACCGTGACTCTCGAACCCATTTTCTCTTGTTTTTCGAAGACATGGAGTTGTTAAAAAGGGTTTTATTTTATTTTACTTTTTGTAAAAAAATATTTTTGGGTGACTTGATACACCAAAACTCAAGACCAAGTGGCGACTTCTATTTTTTCTTAAAAACCCTTTTAGACTAAATTTTGGATCCAAATTGTCGCATTTTTTAAAGTCCTATTCTAGGTCCTTTTCATTTATTTTTAAATAAAAATCACATCTTTTATAAAACTCATTATATTTCCGTTACGAAAAATGGGGCGCGACACTATCTTCCTCTCACTTCTATTGGGCATTAGTTAGGTGTTAAGAAAAGCTTTAGCTTCTCTAAATTGTGTAGATTTAGTAGAAGCAACAGCATAGGCTGGGCTATTATATCCCAAAGGCGACGTGCTATCAACCTTCTACACCGGGCATAATCCCAAGAGGGGCGCGAATCGTCTTAAGAGAGCGACCTAGTTCGCGCCTCACCTAGCCAAAATTACTTTATTTCTCTTCCTTTGACTTTTGTTTTACAGGTTGATCGTGCATATCAAGTTCTAAAGGAACAATAATTTAAGACGATTCACAGTACCATCGAAGTTGCAAGCAATGTTGCAAACGCTGCCACTATTGGATCTAGTGATCTCAACAAACCGTTTCGCTTTAGTGGCTAACACTTCAAAAGGTGGGCCAAGAAAGTGATGTTCTATTTGAAGCTAATGAAGGTTGCCTGGGTCTTAGCCACAAAGAATCAAAAAAAGATAGACACCAGTTCAATGACTGATGAAGAAAGGGAGAATCATGCCAAACAACTTCAAAAATGGGAAAATGATGAGGAGGATTGCAGAAATTATATCCTTAATTGTTTGTCTGATAAACTTTATGATTTTTATTCTTCATCTTATACGTCAGCAAAAGGAATTTGGAGAGCATTGCAACAAAAATATGATACTGAAGAAGCAGGCTCGAAAAAATATGCTTGTAGCCGTTATTTCAAGTTTCAAATGGTGAAAAACAAGCCAGTACTAGAGCAAGTTCATGACTTGCAAATGATCGTCCATGAGATTGAATCTGAAGGAGTCAAAGTCGATCCACAAATGCAAGTTGCAGCCATCATTGACAAACTTCCAACATCATGGAAAGATTTTCAGAAAGGGCTACGTCAAGCAACAAGAGTTGACAATAGCAAATTTGATGGCAAGGTTGCACATTGAAGAAGCAGCTAGAAAACAAGATAAAGGTGAAGATTTCAATGGGAGTACTAAGGTAAACTTCCTAACTTCTAGTGAAAATGTCTCTAAGGGTCAACAAGACAAACATAACGCCTTTTTGAAGCCTAGAGGGAAGAATATGAAAAACAAGTTTTCAAAAAATTATTTTAACCACAAAAAGTCAAATCAAGGACCCCCTTCAAAACAAGTTTCAAATACTCCAAATTTTGGAATGAATAATAGAGCTTGTTTTGTTTGTGGAAAATTGGGTCATCGTGCAAAAAATTGTCGTTTTAGAAAATTTGGACCCAATTTTAAGCCATAAGCTAATGCGACTCAACTAATTGAAGAGTCATTTGTGGCTATGGTTTCTGAAATCAATTTTGTTGGAAATACTGAAGGGCGGTGGGCTGATTCTGGTGCCTCTAGGCATGTTTGCTATGATAGAACTTGGTTCAAAAGTTGTTCAACTTGGTTCAAAAGTTGTTCTCCTATTGAAAAAGCAACAAAAGTTTTGCTAGGAGATTCACATACAACCAATGTTCTAGGCATGGGTGAAGTTGAACTAAAGTTTACTTCTGGGCGTATCTTGACCCTAAGAGATGTTCTTCACGTTCCTGAAATTAGAAAGAACTTGGTTTCTTGCTATCTTCTTAATAAGGCTGGTTTTAAGCAGTCTATAGAATCTGATCAATATGTGCTTACAAAGAATAGTACCTTTGTTGGAAAAGGTTATGCTTGTGATGGTATGTTTAAACTTAATGTTGAAATGAATGAAATTTCTACTTCTGCTTATATCGTTTCTTGTATAAATATGTGGCATGCACGTCTTTGTCATATAAATAGCAAATACTTAAAAAATATGAGCCACATAGGGTTAATTCCAAAATTGCATAATGAGTTTGAAAAATATGAATATTGTAGCATGACTAAAATAACTAAACAACCTCATTTGAAAGTTGAAAGAAAAATAGAGTTATTAGAATTAATACATTCTGACATTTGTGAATTTGAAAGCATATTAACATGTGAAGGTAAAAGATATTTTATCACATTTATAGATGATTTTTCAAAATATTGTTATATCTACCTTATGAAACATAAAAGTGAGGCTTTTGAGAAATTTACTATTTTTGTTAAAGAGGTTGAAAATCGTTTTGAAAGAAAAATCAAAAGATTTAGAACAGATAGAGGAAAAGAATATGATACTATTGGCCTTATAAATTTTATCAAATCATTAGAAATAATACATGAGGTTACTCCACCATATTCACCTCAATCAAACGGTGTGGCTAAAAGAAAAAATAGATCTTTGATAGATTTAATAAATGCTATGTTAGCAAATTCGAGTGCACCTAAAAATTAATGGGGTGAAGCTATTTTAACAGCTAATTATACTTTAAATAGAGTACCACGTAAAAAAGATTTAATAACTCCTCATGAATTATGGAGGAACAAAAAACCCAATATTGAATATTTTAGAGTATGGGGTTGTTTAGCGTATGTAACAATTTCTGAACCAAAAATTCCAAAATTAGGAATAAAAGCAATTAGATGTATATTTATTGGATATTCTTTAAACAGTAAAGCATATAGATTTCTAGATCTAGAAAATAATGTAGTAATTGAATCTCTAGATGTAATTTTTCATGAAGATAAATTTCCATTTAAAAATAGTGGGGGTATAAAATTGAATGAATATAGTGAAAAATCCGAAGAAGCTAGTTCTTCTAATGTTAAAGGTTCAACTTGAGGAAAAGAGCAATTGAGAACCAATAAAAGGAAAAGGACACAAAAGGATTTTAGTCCTGATTTTCAAACTTATAATATAGAGGGGGATCCTATAACTATTTCTGAAGCTTTATCATCTTTTGATTCTGATTTTTGGAGAGAAGCAATTAATGATGAAATGGAATCTTTAATGTCTAATAAAACTTGGAAATTAGTTGATTTACCCCCTAGTTGTAAAACTATAGGTTGTAAATGGATATTAAAGAAAAAATTTAAACCTGATGGCACTATAGATAAATATAAAGCCAGGCTTGTTGCAAAGGGTTTTAAGCAAAAAGGAGAGATAGATTTCTTTGATACTTTTTCACCAGTTACAAGAGTGACTTCTATACGACTTTTAATAGCTATAGTAGCAATTCATGAATTAAAAATACATCGAATGGATGTAAAAACAGCTTTTCTAAGGTGATTTAAATGAAGAGATTTATATGGATCAACCCGAAGGATTTATTCAACCTGGTTTAGAAAATAAGGTTTGTAAATTGAATAAATCTTTATATGGACTTAAACAAGCACTAAACAATGGCATGAAAAATTCGATCAATGCGTATTGATTAATGGCTTTAGGTCAAATGAAAGTGATAAGTGCATTTATTATAAATCGTTTGGAGACTCTCATGTGATAATTTGTGTATATGTTGACGATTTATTGATATTTAGGACTAATATGCAAGTAATTGAGGTTACAAAAGCATTACTTAAAAGTAATTTCGAAATGAAAGATTTAGGCGAAGCTAATGTCATACTTGGTATGAAAATTACAAAAAATTCAGAAGGAATTTTTATTGATCAATCTCACTATATTGAAAAATATTAAAAAAATATAATTATTTTGATTGTAAACCAGTTTGTATGCCATTTGATTCTCATATGTGTTTATTTCCTACTAAAAATGATTCTGATGTGATAAATCAAAAAGAGTATGCTAGTATAATTGGTAGTTTAAGATATGCAACTGATTGTACTAGACCTGATATTGCATATGCAGTTGGTGTACTTAGTAGGTTTACTAGTAAACCCAACTTTACACATTGGAATGCAATTCATGGAATCATGAGATATCTTAAGAGAACTTTAGAAAATTATTATGGTCTATTTTATAAAAAATATCCTGCTGTACTTGAAGGTTTTAGTGATGCAGATTGGAGTTCACAATCTAGTGATTCTTTGTCCAATACTGGTTGTTTATTTACATTGGGAGGTGGAGCCATTTGTTGGCGATCCAAAACACAACATATAATCGCAAAGTCCACCATGGAAACAGAGTTAATTGCTCTTGCTTCTGCATGTGAAGAAGCAGGTTGGTTACATGATTTACTATCTGAAATTCCAATGTGGAATAAGCCGATACCTCCTGTTTTAATACATTGTGATAGTACCGCTGCTATTGGCAGAGTTCACAATAAATATTATAATGGAAAATCCAGATCTATAAGGAGAAAACACAGTACTGTGAGATCATATTTAAATAATGGTTCATTAACCATTGATTTTGTGAGATCGGGTGATAATCTTGCCGATCAACTTACAAAAGCTCTGGCTAGAGAAAAGATCTGGAAAGCATCAAGAGAGATTGGATTAAAGCCCAAAAAAGTAAAAGCTACCTATGAGGATACAACCACCTAGGGACTGGAGATCCCAAGAACTAGGTTGGAGACAAACGAATCATAAAGTCGCTTGTTGTGATACATGCAAATTTTTAGTCTAATCATACGATGCTATGCATGTAATTCTATGACAAATATGAGAGGTTGAGAACTAATCTCTTAATGAGTTCTATAGCCCTTATCGGTGGGATGTGTTAGTCACAGAAACATCCTTGATAGATCGACTCACCTATATGAGTGTAAGGGTTTGGCCGCCCTTATGAGAATTTGGGCTAATTCTCTAGAGCACTCATGAACACTGGGGTAAAGTACATGGCCATGATGTACTGGCTTGAAAAGCTCGTTTAAGAACACCTAGAATATCATGTGTGTTAAGTTTTCTACGTTTCCTCAAGCAATCATAGTTTAAAGGCTAAGTCCACTATGATTCTAATACGGGAAAACTGAAACACTAAGTGAAAGTTTAAAGGCATTGCCACTTTCATAAGGCATGATGTTCTCACCATATGCCCAAACTATTTTTATTAAAATAAGTGGGGGATTGTTGGATATTTTAATAAAAATATCATTAATATTTTGAATTTATTCACATGATTATTTTGAATTCAAATGCAATAAGTTACAAAATTTGAAATGAGTTTTCAGTTATAAGATCACCATTAAAAAATGTAACTTATGAGATTTATGTCTTGTTTTTGTAACCTATGTAATGATTAGGTTTTAAGAATTTATTTATTAAATTTTGACTATTATACAATGACCTAGACCTTTTCAAATTTTGTAACTAAAAATATGACACATTTATTCCATTTAATGGTGGTATTCTAATACTCCTAAAATTTTAGCCTATAAATAGAGGTCACTATCAACCAAGTTTGATACACCTTTCTTGCTATTTCAAAACTATCTTCCTCTCACTTCTATTGGGCATTAGTTAGGTGTTGAGAAGAGCTTTAGCTTCTCTAAATTGTGTAGATTTAGTAGAAGCAACAACATAGGCTGGGCCGTTGTATCCTAGAGGCGACGTGCTATCAACCTTCTACACAGGGCATAATTCCGAGAGGGGCGCGAATCGTCTTAAGAGAGCGACCTAGTTCGCGCCTCACCTAGCCAAAATTACTTTATTTCTCTTCCTTTGACTTTTGTTTTGCAGGTTGATCGTGCATATCAAGTTCTAAAGGAACAACATATTGAACCCAGTTTATCTCCAAAGCCAACTGAAAATCATTCCTGGAATGGAGCAACGGGTGGCTTCTGGACCGTAAGGAGATGTTCCACATTAGATGAGAAATTTTCACTAATTTGCCAAGTAATTGGTATACTACCCACATAGGTGTTTTTATATGGGTTTTTGATTGAAAATTTTGGAATTCTGAATGAAATAGAACTATGAAATTCGTGAACAAGACATAGCATTCAGAACCGTTGCCGCAGCGGTTTCAGTCAGCTTTGACCAGTTGTGGAAAATTGGCTATAACTTGGTATAGAAAAGTCAGATTTAAGAATCGTCAATTGCGTTTGGAAATAAACTCAAAGAGCTTTCCAAAGGTATAAAAATCTAGCTCTGCTTCTCTGTCCATAAATGCCAGAAAATCCGACAACTTAGCTGAAAATGGAACTCTGAACAGGTTATTCCAGGAAACTGTATTGAATTGTGACTGGATTTAGACCCACTTATGGTCTGAATCGCAGAATGACATCTCTGGAGATTTGTAGTGCCCTGAGTCTAGTTTCTAAAGGTACAAATTTTACAGTTTTTTGGCAAATATAGCTTGAGTTGTATTAGTTTATTTGAGTACTATAGCAGCAGATTTTACAGTCATCCTTGAGCAGCCTTGGGAAATTGGCCATAACTTGGTGTAGGAAAGTTGGGGTTGACCACCGTTGGTTGCGTTATAAACTAGATTTTTAGGGCTTCTTGTGAGTGTAAATATTTGGCCCTAGTTCTAGATATAAAGAATTTGGTGCAGCTCTAAAGTCAGCTGAAAATCAACTCTACTTGTAGTTGAGATGCTCATGGTTTAATGATACTTTGTTTCTGTTATTTTCCAGTAGGTTCTGATCCTAATTAAGGAATCTAAGCTTGACTTGGGTTTTAGGACTTGTTTTTTTGAAATTGAACTCTGATTCATGTTGTGGCAAGTTGTAATTGAACAAACATAGAGGAATAACTGTGAAAAGAAAAGGAACAACTAAAGTGTGAGTGTCCAAAAAGTCAGTTTTTCAAAAATAAAATATTATTATTATACTGCCAAATGCATGTTTTTGGTGATGAAATTTCTGTGCATCTAGAATGTGGTTCACTCGTTACTAAATTGGTGTTTAAATTTGTATTGATTTATACTCTGGTCGCCGTGATTATTGTTAAACATGGTACCATTGCTGACTGTTGTTGTTACTAGGGCCCATGTCAAGTTTAGTCAAAATGCTATGAGCTGGTAATGGACTTAGTCGATTGGTTTTGGCTATCTTGACAAAGCAACCCGACATGTAGGTGCATAAGGGCTTCTACATGTTTGTGCCGAGATTGATGCGCGCATTTACTGAAACTGATATAAACCGATACGGTGGAGTGTTTGGGATCAAGAGCGCACATGTTGTGATAAGGAGGTTGCGCCTTGTTACTGTTCTTGATACTATTGTCTATTGATGCATAACACCGTTATCATGCCAAAAACTGAATTGTATCGCTTCTGGTAGATTAGTCTATTCATATGTACTATGTGAATTATGGGTGTTCATTTTTTGTAAAAACTTACCATAATACTACACATAGTAGTATTGAGAATACATACAGTTATTTTTTTTTAATAATACTAATCTTTGAGTTTGAAAATTATTTATGAAACCATGCTCACACACATCATGGCCTCACTGAGCCTTTAGCTCACTGTCCTTTTGAAATGTTTTCTGCAAAATTTTGTGTAAGGTATACGCCGGAAGTGCAGGAGTTTACTTGGGAGTTGGAGCTGTGTAGATATTTTTTGGTAGTTGAATGCTTCTGGAGCTATTTTGAGTATTAAGTTGATCTAACTTCTTATGGGTAGGCAACTTTTGTACATGTAAAGGTTTGTATTTGCTATTCTAAGGCTGTAAGAGTTTACCTTGTTGAAACTTTGAAGTAATATTTACTTCTATTAAGTTTGCAAATTGAGTCTTGGCGAGACCCAGACAAGTGTTCTGCTACCCCCTTCCCAAGGGGAGGTGGGGTGGTTGGGGCGCCACAGTGCTTCTGTTCCTTTTGTATTAGTTATTGATTATAAAAGACTTAATCGTTGAGTAAGTGATGAGGATAGTTTATAAGTTGAAGGTTGTTGTTGGTAAAAAAGAATTCAATTTTGATGTATTTTGGTTAAAAGGACTAAATCAATTAAAAATGATAGTTCCAAGATGTGCGTTTGATAAAACTAAAACTCGAAAACTGAAATTTAACGTTTGAATCCATTAAATTACTGAATTGTTAAGTATAAAATTAGATACATTTAAGTATATATTAGATTCAGTAATAAATAAATAGTTTATCGCTTATTTTTTGAAACAAGTTTTGCCTATGAAATTCAGTACCGTTTAATTAACTCGGATTTTCAATTTTTGATTATCAAACGTGTCTAAACATATTAAAATTTAAATCCATTCAATTCAAGTGCTGAATTGAGTTATCAAATAGGGCCTAACTTAGCTAAAATGTAAATTAAGGATTAAAACAATTTTAGTAGAAAAAGGTTTAAATAATTTATTTCCCGTCCCCTATTTAACAAATTTGAAATTGGCTTGGATGTTGTACCAAAAATGAAAAAATAATAACAACGTGACTTGGTCAGCTAACAAAGGAGCAAAAGAGAAAATTTATTCAAGTTGGTGGCAATTAATACGTTAGCTTAACATTTATTGAAAATTCTCTGACCTCTGTTGAGTTTTAGCAAAAGTTGTATGGAAAAATTTTAGCATTTTATTTTATGAGAAAGAATTACAAACTTACACTCAGAAAATCCCTACTTTCAACCACTCTTGCTATGAGAATCAAAACTGAAGTTTAATTAGCACCAAATATCGTAAGAGGTGATTCTGATTCTTGAAACTTTCGCTGGCTGTCTAATCATCTTTTTTAATCAACTAACTTTGAAAGAGAATGGCCGACTGGTGTAGTCTTCTAATAAAAGCTAGCAAAGTCAAACCTAGAACCTAAACTTTGGACATAAAATAAACTTAGGTCTGATCACCAATGGACAGCACCCAATGTTTTCTCTTTAGGCTTAACCGTTAAGAATAGTATACATGACACAAAACTCACACATGCCGTAGGATAAATTGTCAAATTAATAAAGTGGAATGAATATTAACATCATAAGCACATTAAACTTATAATGAACATTAGAGACATCCTTCAATTGTAGGTACATGATTTGAATTTCAATCCCACCTTACAATTTGTGAATAGAATATCATGTCTACGCAGAATCATTTCAAGAAGAGATGTTAATAAAAGCCATGACAAGTCTACACAACAAATTCAGGCACTTGGTTCCTTGTAATTTTAAGCAAGGAAAAGTGAGTTGACACCAGTATTATTCTCTTCTCTAGGTGTTTATGAAATTATTATAGCAGGTTGATCTAGTAACTAGGAAGGTCACCCATGATATTAGGATTAATAGCTCCAAAATAGTACACTTTGACAGTAAAGAAACAATAAGAAATGCTACATATTTTTTCTAATATCCACGAGTCACTCTTCAGATTCTTCTGAAGCCAGAGAAGGCAGACATGGGCTGAAATGACTGGAAATTACTCTCGAATCAAGAAACTCCAAGACTGGTCCAGTTTCTACACATCTAGGCACCTTATATTGACCAATAGAAGCCCCTCTAGAGACAGCAAACTCCACAAGATCCTGAAATGTACCATTCTTTAACACACGAATTTCCAGTGGTGCAATTGCTCCGTGTACTCGATATTGTTTGTATATTAAGCTGAATGAGTTCTCAATTGTTTGGCAGCAACGGCTGATAGCCTCATCACTTTGTACATTCTTGTCCGAGTCCTTAACTGACAACTCCCAATATATAACATAATGCCCTGGAGCTATCTTTTTACTTGCATGACTCGTATAATCAACCAAGCTTACATTGTATGCTTGGAGAATTTGGGATGCATTATCCATAGCCATTTGTAACTCAACCTCATCTGTTTTATCCCCTTCAATGCTCAATAGCACACCTTTCCTCCTCAAGAACTTGAATTTTGGTGCCGAATTGTGAAATCCTGTTACTCTAAGTATATCGCCCATTTGATACCTGTACAATCCGGCATATGTAGTAATCACGACTTCATAGTCCTTGCCAACTTCTACATCCACAAGATCAATAAGGTCAGGAGTTGTAACAGTACTATTACCGATATCCATCTTGGAAGAATGATGTTCCTGCGGTATAAATTCGAAATAGGCTAAGTTTGGCATGAAAGTAAATGACACGTCTTCGGGTTTGGATATGGGATTGAGGTTAATTCCGAAGCAACACTCAGAGGATGCATACTTGGCAGTTGAAATGGGTAGCCCGCCGCTATAATAATCGAGGGAGGTAGCATATTGGATCATTGAACCAGTGATTAAAGTTTCGAGATACTTTGCATTAGGCCAAATTCTTTGAATAATTCCTTCCCAATTCTCTCCAGAGCACTCACTGGTTAAAAAATCTGCAAGTTCTGGATCGGATTTCATGATTCGAGCCATGCATTCTCGAAGTGGCTCGTAAGTTATTTTGGGATTGAGTGATCCAACTCTAATGTCATGAACCAAATCTTGCCAATTGAGTTCAAAAAACTTAATGACTCGGAGTAGTGCTGAAGCCAAAGAAGCACCAACCCGGTTGATTTGTTTGCGTTGATAGAGCCCACACAGCAATTGGACATACATGCTTTGGACATAATCTGTGCACAGGACACTTTCATAGGGGCTTGTGTATTGGGTGTAGGGATCACGTCTTTGGTTCTTGTAGTGTTCACTTCTGTAGTATTTAGCAAGGGCTGTTAGTGTCATATGTCCTCCTGGGGTCCTTGTCTCTGGCCATGAAAAGTAGAAATACAGCCCTTTTCCCTTGTTCAAATCTGGAACATAGCTGTCTTATGGAGGAATAAATAAATACATACATATATATATATATATACACATGCATGCATACATACATATATACATGACTGGCATTTCTATACATGACTTTAATGGATTAATTTGTCTTACGTGTTCATGACTGGCATCTGAAGACTTGATAGAACCTGACGACGATTCCATTCTTCTTCGGGCATAGGGATCAGTTTTCTTTTACCTGATGTCGTCGTCCCAGAGCTGAAAAAGTTAAAAATTTGTGGCTAAGTACAAAAAAATTCAAGAAGGTGCTTAACTTTAACTAATCAAATATGAAAAAATTATTTACTAGCAGTCTTTTAAGGAAACTGGTTTGCATATCAAACAGTGAAAAAAAAATTCTTGAAGAACCTATGGTGTATATAGGTAACAAAATTCACCTGAGCAAAAATTCAGAAACAGGTAGAGCTGTCAAGATGGCGGAACGATCACCGTTTTCCATACGCTGAATTTCAGGCCGAATATCCTCGTAAGTAATACATGGAACTTTGGATGTAAATGTCTTAGTGTCAGTTGCACCATCAAGATTGAATCGTTGTAGATACTCAGTTTCAGCATTCTGTTTTAGTATATCTGCCAAGACCATCTTCTGGACTTGACCAGCATTTTTGGTCACCTCTTCAATGAACTCTAGAGCCTCCGTATTCCAATTAGTTTCCATTATGACTTGAAGAATGTTAAAGAAAAGGAGGGATTATGGGATGTAGATGTAGTTTAGGGATATACATGTGTGTGTGTGTGTGTATATATATATATATATACAGAGAGAGAGAGAGAGAAATGTGCAATCAAACCTGAGTGATCGAATTAAACTGTTAGACATTTTGGACGAAAATTTTGTTAGCTTGTCAACCTTAATTTGTAAAGTGGTCCCAATACCCAAACCCAAAATGCAAGTTATGCAACCTCCAAAACAAAGAAAAGAAAAAACGCGTTTCTCACTCGGGTTCTTCATTATTGAATGGGTAAATTACTAATAACTTCCATTCCTCTCTGGTTTCATGTAAATTGTAAATTTAATGGGAAATAGCCTATGCAATGTCATTTACTGAAATGCCATTAGTGCACTTACTTAAATACGAAATCAAACAACAACTTAACCACTTGTACAAAACTATAGAGGGTTTATGTGGATAAAAGTAAAAATTACAGCGGATAAAGTGGATATTTATGAAAATAATAAGAGAATTAACTCGATATTATTATTTTATCACATAGATTTTTAGAGTGCATGTAGTCTAATAGTCATAACTGGTTATACATTTCGTTCATTTTCACTTTTCATTAAATAACAGGGGGTTATATGCTATTTTGAAATCTTAGGAGCTCATCTGGCATTATACAAAATTATAGGGGTTCATATGTAACTAATCCTTATTTAATTGGTTCAATCCATTCTGTGAACTTTTCAATATTTTTCAGAATTGAACATGATTACATGTTTACACAAATAATAAAGAAATCACCAGATACTCATTCAATGGATTAAAAGAATCAAATTGGTTAAAAATCGACAATTTAGAGACTAACCAAGGCAAAATTATTAATTTAAAGACTAAACCTATTCTAGTAAAATGTAAAACCATCTGTCTGGTTGATGAGTTTTACCAAAAAACCATCTGTCTGGTTGATGAGTTTTACCAACCTTGGTGGGTATAACTAGTGTTGTTGATACACATATATGATGTTTGGTATGCTTATAAGTATTTATCACCATGAAAAAAAAATCCAAAACTAGGTAATCGCATTATAGACCAAATTAGGCAGTATCAATCCATTATCAAATTTGAGGGTGCAATATTAAAGAAAAAATAGAAAAAGGAAACAGCGGCAAGACTGCCCACATTATTGCAAATACCAATTTAATCTCTCTTTCTTAGGTTCCATTTGATAAAAGCTGAATCTAAATTCTGAAGCCTGAATTCTGAAATTTGAATATTGAAATAATTAATTTGCTGAATTTTAAGCACTGAAAAGAAATATATGAATGTCTAAATTTTAATGTTAAATCTATTTATACTGTTTAATAAATATTTATAACTGAATGCTTAATAAGTTTAATTTGATAATTTTGCCCTTATATCTTTTCATTCAAAAAAGAAATAGAACCTATGATTTAATTAACTTAAAATTATTAGGTATGAAAATGATAATATTTATTTTTAAATCAAATTAATATAAAAGATGAAATATATTTTATGAAAAGTATGGAGAAGATGTGAAAAGCATTAAAAAGGGAGAAAAAAGGAACAAAAAATCGTTAGATAGAGAATATCAGGTTATTTAATTAGGTAAGAATTTTGAATATAATTAACTAACAATGGTAGATTTGGTAGATAAGATAAGGTAGTTGAAGTAATTCTATTGATTCTTATCAAAATTAAGCATTCAATTAGGATTCTTGTGTTGAAAAAAATATATACAAGTTCAACACTGCTTAACAAGTTCAATAGATAGATTTTCATTTATCAAACGCTCAAAACATTTGAATGTTTGAAAAGATTCAGTTTCAACACTTTTTTATGTTATCAAACAGACCCTTAGTCCCCAATTCATCTTTCTTTCAGTTTAGTCCCCAATTCATCTTTCTTTCAGGATAGTATACAACCAGGAGACGAGTAAGAGTGGTTGGTTACGTGAAGCATCAGGCTAAAACTAGAAGGAGAAAATTCAAACCAGGAGAAGACTAAGAGTGGCTGGCTTCGTGGGAGAAGAAATAGTAGGAAAAGTAGTACGGGTTACAAGGTTTTTCTAATTTTCTGGTTTGACTCTTAGACTTTTTGAAAACTGTTAATACGCTGAGAAATATTTTATAACTCAATATGACAGTCATAAATTGTAGTTTGTTCTTGAAATATGCCCCAAAACTTAATTCTAAACTTATAGAGTATAAATCAAATTGTATAATTGCTACTTGATTAATTTATTGGTTGTATTTTCTTGTTAAATA
The DNA here is from genome assembly GCF_003713205.1 of Coffea eugenioides. NCBI lineage: Eukaryota > Viridiplantae > Streptophyta > Magnoliopsida > Gentianales > Rubiaceae > Coffea > Coffea eugenioides. Next base: position 38,650 of record NW_020862159.1, on the reverse strand, counting down.
GCTTGAAGCATCAAACATTTTATAAATATATATTTCTTGATTTTAACGTTCTTTTAGTTATTTTACATGGAAATTTGATTTAAAGTAAAATCTATTATTGACATAATCTAGTTTTTTGTATTGATATGACCAGTCAAAACCCTTTAACCCTTAACCGTTAAACTTGTCTGAATCGTTATCCGGTTCAAATTTTAAAACACAGGGTAAAACATCTTGGGGCGTCGAGCTGGGGGAGGGGATGGTCCAACTAGCTGTACACCCAACAGTGCCCAATCTTATGAAACGGCTCTCGGGGCATTAAACTCTTACCCCACAGCTTTAAAAGGCATAGAAGAAGGAAGCCAGTCATGAAAGATGGAATGATCACAAGAAAAGAGCGAATGATTAAAAAGTCATTAAACTAATAAGTATTAAACTAATAAGTATGGCATGGATCAGTTATCAAACTTTTTAATTTTTGCAGTCATAAAGATCGTTAAACTGGTAAAAACTAACCATCAAAATTATTTTGTCAAATTCTACTGATAAAACAACCGGTAAATCATTAAAAATCAATGACCTTTTTTGACAAAATGACCTTTGGCAAGGGGCTGTTTTAAGAGTATAATTTGACAAAATTACCTTATTGACCCGTTTTTGCCAGTTTAGTGATATTTGTGGCCACAAAAAAAGTTTAGTGACTAACTTGTGTCTTACTTAATAGTTTAGTAACCTTTTTGGCAATTCACTCCAAGAAAAATCGAAAAAAAACAATGGAAACGATTAAGCAACTGATGTAAAGAGACTTGATCAGAAGACAAGCAAAGAGATTAAGAGTCCGAAATAAAGTACTAGTAGGAGTCATGGACTAATGCGTGCGGCGGCGATGTTAAGATAAGGTGCTACGAGCCGAGTCAGCATCGAGTAGCACCATACTCGAGCCGAGCTCGATCAAAATTGTGCTACTCGAGCTCAGCTCGAGTCGATTCGAGTAAAAAAATTTTGGACTCGGCTCACTCGAATGAAATAAAACTAAAACTCTGGAGCTCGACTCGTTGAGTCGATTAAGCTCGATAAATATCAAGCCCGAGCTACCGAGCTCGACGCTCCCGAGTTTATGAAATAAATCTATAATTTTTATTAAAAATATATAATCATATAATATAAATAAATAAAATTATGAAAGCTCGATTAAGCTCGACGAGACTCGAGTATTTATTTCTTGAGCTCGAACTCGACCTCGTTAAATTAATGCTCGAGCTCCGAGCTCGATTTTACCGAGCTCGAGTCAAGCTTTTGATCAAGCTGCTCGCGAGCTACTCGCGAAGAGCTTGACTTGCTAGCACCCCTAGTTAAGAGTGGGATATAGGGTTGGGATGCTTTTATTTGCTATTAAAGCCCCTCAAGCTTTGATATTGTTGAAACTTATCCTATACAAACATTGAATTAACCCCAAATTTTTCAGATATATATATATATATCTTCTATAGATATTACTTTTATTTTATTATTAAATATCCAAATCCTTGGGACTCATGCCCCACGCCTCGGGGCTTATGCCCCTATATTAAGAACCTAAAAAATGCGTAACGCCTTGCATAACACCTCTACCTTTTAAAGTGGTTTAGCCAACTTAAGATTGTAGATGACAATGGATATGGAAGATGGAAATGAATATGCAAAATAACAGTGATGGTATGTATGCACATTGAAGTTTTTTTGGATGCGGAAGACTACAGTGAATCTACTTTAAAGTGATTTAAATTTTTTGCATTATAAATGAAAATAGTTTAATTATATTTACTCATTCATTTATTCTGTTGTTTTTGCATTACAAATTGTTTGCCAACGGTTATTTTGTGAAAATAACGATTAGAGTATTTAAAAATCCATTCTCTGCTGTCACCTTCTAAAATTTCATTATCATTACACAAGAAATACACTACGGCAAGTAACTAGCTTACCTTTCTTGATACATTAGTTTAACTACTTGTACTCATAAAATTTGTATGCCTCTCTCTAGATGAAAGTTTTGTAACTAATCAATCGAATGAAATTTGAGATTCAAAAGGTTAGGATCATTTTTACATCATCATTGACAAATGGTGTGATATTACAAAAATTTGCTAATAATTACGTGTTAAAGATTTCAAATTATTTGCTCTCATTGAATTGTTGTGCTCATTTCATATAGAAGATATTTTTGCACTAGTTATTTTGTTTAAAATGATGATTAGGAGTACTTTTTAGAATCTATTTGTGCTGACGAAATAGCAAAGTGAACAATCATTTCTTTGTAAATTTTGCTCTATTGAGTTAATATCGTTATTTGTGTATCATTGTATAGTTTATTCCCTAACTCATATTTGTTAACCTTTTAATTGAAAGGCTTTTTCTCAATAACGCAGTTAAACTGAAAAAATATGGCTCTCTAATCATTTTTGCATTATAAATTGCAAATGATTAATTAATTACTCATTCATTATTGTTTTTGTTTCTTGAACGCAGTTTTGCATTACAAATTGTTTGCCAATGGTTATTTTGTGGGATTTAAAAATCCATTCTCTGCTGTCACCTTCTAAAATTTCATTATCATTACACAAGAAATACACTACCGCAAGTAACTAGTGATAGGTCGCAATTTTGTCATTTATTTTATAATTAATTTCTTCCTATTGCCTTAGTAATTGTGCATTAGTTGGTGGATTCTATTCATTTTTGACATTTGTGCTTATCGCAGGGAGTTGGAACAAAATATCGTAAAAAGGTGCGAATTCTCACTACAATTGCTAATTCATGCGGGACATCCAGAATTGCAAAGCGGGATCACAAAGTCTATCAATTGATGCAATTGCTGGTCATATGTCCTTGGTGAACATGAGATATGCAGGATTAATTCCTATAGCAATTAGTAAAAGAATTTAAGTAGTGGTAGGAAACCGGAGACTAAAGTGAATTTTGTTTCCTTATTTATAGGCCAAAAGGGCGGCAGACGAGGAAAAATCCTCTTAGTAGCCGGATGGGAAGTAGAAAATTCGGTAGGAAGAAGTCGTCAGACAACTTTTTGATTACTTTTTTGGTTTTTGGACTTTTCGGCTGTCTCTTTTCTCGGCTGACTATTCATTCCTTTTGATTATATTGGATTTTGAGATTTCTTGCGAAGAATGCCGTCAACTAATAACTCTACAATTTCGCGTGAATTGTTTTCAATGGAGATGAATTAAGTCTCTACTTCTAGTCAAGAAATAGTGGAGGATTTGATTCAACTTAAATTATGAGATCAAATTGATTTAACTTTTCCCATTATTTTTTAGTATTCGTCTATTTCCTGTTCTATTTTCTTATGGTTGTTGTATTATTCAATTATCCTGGACTCAGATGTTAGATTAATTCAATAGTCTAAAACCAATTAGAATAATTAAATCCGTAATTGTTTGAGTGTTTTAAATTAGTGGTAACTGACATAATTGGAGTTGTATCAGGGAAATATACGGGCTAATTTGTAAACAATCCTCATAGCGTGTTATTTGATTGGAACAGGGTTTCTCTAAATCTTAAAGTAATTGTGAAATTGAATTCTACGGTCGTACCTAGGGTTATTTTGCAATTAGGGCAAAAGCCAACAGTCGTACCTTAACTATCGATGATTAAGGAGAAATTGACTGTCATCGCTCACTCGGTAGTTATAACTTATTTATCAGATCATAAATGGGATTATTCTTCCATCAATAATCAATTAGGAGAACCATTTCCGAAATTACTTCTTGACGAGAGTTTGTCCAATACTATTTGAGTTTTCATAATTTTCCATTTAATTTTTATTTAATTGCAATAGTCGATTAGCATAGTTTATTGTTAATTTCTATAAAACCCCCCATAACTTGAACTTTAGAAGAAACGAATTACTCTCAATCCCTGTGGAATCGACCCTGCTCACTACGATATACAAAAATTGTATTTTTCTCGAGTAGGCAATTATTATTGCACAGGTTCGACAACCTGTGAACTAGCTTACCTTTCTTGATACATTAGTTTAACTACTTGTGCTCATAAAATTTGTATGCCTCTCTCTAGATGAAAGTTTTGTAACTAATCAATCGAATGAAATTTGAGATTCAAAAGGTTAGGATCATTTTTACATCATCATTGACAAATGGTGTGATATTACAAAAATTTGCTAATAATTACGTGTTAAAGATTTCAAATTATTTGCTCTCATTGAATTGTTGTGCCATTTCATATTAGAAATATTTTTGCACTAGTTATTTTGTTAAAATGATGATTAGAGTACTTTAGAATCTATTTTGTGCTGCGAAATAGCAAAGTGAACAATCATTCTTTGTAAATTTTGCTCGAATGAGTAAACGTTATTTTGTTTATCATTTTTATAGTTTAGTTCCCTATACTCATATTTTTGTGTAACCTTTTAATTGAAAGCTTTTCTCAAAATCGCATTAAACTGAAAAAATATGGCTCTCTAGATCATTTTTGCATTATAAATGCAAATAGATTAATTATATTTACTCATTCATTTGTTCTGCAGTTTTGCATTACAAATTGTTTGCCAATGGTTATTTTGTGGGATTTAAAAATCCATTCTCTGCTGTCACCTTCTAAAATTTCATTATCATTACACAAGAAATACACTACCGCAAGTAACTAGTGATAGGTCGCAATTTTGTCATTTATTTTATAATTAATTTCTTCCTATTACCTTAGTAATTGTGCATTAGTTGGTGGATTCTATTCATTTTTGACATTTGTGCTTATCGCAGGGAGTTGGAACAAAATATCGTAAAAAGGTGCGAATTCTCACTACAATTGCTAATTCATGCGGGACATCCAGAATTGCAAAGCGGGATCACAAAGTCTATCAATTGATGCAATTGCTGGTCATATGTCCTTGGTGAACATGAGATATGCAGGATTAATTCCTGTAGCAATTAGTAAAAGAATTTAAGTAGTTGTAGGAAACCGGAGACTAAAGTGAATTTTGTTTCCTTATTTATAGGCCAAAAGGGCGGCAGACGAGGAAAAATCCTCTTAGTAGCCGGATGGGAAGTAGAAAATTCGGTAGGAAGAAGTCGTCAGACAACTTCTTGATTACTTTTTTGGTTTTTGGACTTTTCGGCTGTCTCTTTTCTCGGCTGACTATTCATTCCTTTTGATTATATTGGATTTTGAGATTTCTTGCGAAGAATGCCGTCAACTAATAACTCTACAATTTCGCGTGAATTGTTTTCAATGGAGATGAATTAAGTCTCTACTTCTAGTCAAGAAATAGTGGAGGATTTGATTCAACTTAAATTATGAGATCAAATTGATTTAACTTTTCCCATTATTTTTTAGTATTCGTCTATTTCCTGTTCTATTTTCTTATGGTTGTTGTATTATTCAATTATCCTGGACTCAGATGTTAGATTAATTCAATAGTCTAAAACCAATTAGAATAATTAAATCCGTAATTGTTTGAGTGTTTTAAATTAGTGGTAACTGACATAATTGGAGTTGTATCAGGGAAATATACGGGCTAATTTGTAAACAATCCTCATAGCGTGTTATTTGATTGGAACAGGGTTTCTCTAAATCTTAAAGTAATTGTGAAATTGAATTCTACGGTCGTACCTAGGGTTATTTTGCAATTAGGGCAAAAGCCAACAGTCGTACCTTAACTATCGATGATTAAGGAGAAATTGACTGTCATCGCTCACTCGGTAGTTATAACTTATTTATCAGATCATAAATGGGATTATTCTTCCATCAATAATCAATTAGGAGAACCATTTCCGAAATTACTTCTTGACGAGAGTTTGTCCAATACTATTTGAGTTTTCATAATTTTCCATTTAATTTTTATTTAATTGCAATAGTCGATTAGCATAGTTTATTGTTAATTTCTATAAAACCCCCCATAACTTGAACTTTAGAAGAAACGAATTACTCTCAATCCCTGTGGAATCGACCCTGCTCACTACGATATACAAAAATTGTATTTTTCTCGAGTAGGCAATTATTATTGCACAGGTTCGACAACCTGTGAACTAGCTTACCTTTCTTGATACATTAGTTTAACTACTTGTGCTCATAAAATTTGTATGCCTCTCTCTAGATGAAAGTTTTGTAACTAATCAATCGAATGAAATTTGAGATTCAAAAGGTTAGGATCATTTTTACATCATCATTGACAAATGGTGTGATATTACAAAAATTTGCTAATAATTACGTGTTAAAGATTTCAAATTATTTGCTCTCATTGAATTGTTGTGCCATTTCATATTAGAAATATTTTTGCACTAGTTATTTTGTTAAAATGATGATTAGAGTACTTTAGAATCTATTTTGTGCTGCGAAATAGCAAAGTGAACAATCATTCTTTGTAAATTTTGCTCGAATGAGTAAACGTTATTTTGTTTATCATTTTTATAGTTTAGTTCCCTATACTCATATTTTTGTGTAACCTTTTAATTGAAAGCTTTTCTCAAAATCGCATTAAACTGAAAAAATATGGCTCTCTAGATCATTTTTGCATTATAAATGCAAATAGATTAATTATATTTACTCATTCATTTGTTCTGCAGTTTTGCATTACAAATTGTTTGCCAATGGTTATTTTGTGGGATTTAAAAATCCATTCTCTGCTGTCACCTTCTAAAATTTCATTATCATTACACAAGAAATACACTACCGCAAGTAACTAGTGATAGGTCGCAATTTTGTCATTTATTTTATAATTAATTTCTTCCTATTGCCTTAGTAATTGTGCATTAGTTGGTGGATTCTATTCATTTTTGACATTTGTGCTTATCGCAGGGAGTTGGAACAAAATATCGTAAAAAGGTGCGAATTCTCACTACAATTGCTAATTCATGCGGGACATCCAGAATTGCAAAGCGGGATCACAAAGTCTATCAATTGATGCAATTGCTGGTCATATGTCCTTGGTGAACATGAGATATGCAGGATTAATTCCTATAGCAATTAGTAAAAGAATTTAAGTAGTGGTAGGAAACCGGAGACTAAAGTGAATTTTGTTTCCTTATTTATAGGCCAAAAGGGCGGCAGACGAGGAAAAATCCTCTTAGTAGCCGGATGGGAAGTAGAAAATTCGGTAGGAAGAAGTCGTCAGACAACTTCTTGATTACTTTTTTGGTTTTTGGACTTTTCGGCTGTCTCTTTTCTCGGCTGACTATTCATTCCTTTTGATTATATTGGATTTTGAGATTTCTTGCGAAGAATGCCGTCAACTAATAACTCTACAATTTCGCGTGAATTGTTTTCAATGGAGATGAATTAAGTCTCTACTTCTAGTCAAGAAATAGTGGAGGATTTGATTCAACTTAAATTATGAGATCAAATTGATTTTACTTTTCCCATTATTTTTTAGTATTCGTCTATTTCCTGTTCTATTTTCTTATGGTTGTTGTATTATTCAATTATCCTGGACTCAGATGTTAGATTAATTCAATAGTCTAAAACCAATTAGAATAATTAAATCCGTAATTGTTTGAGTGTTTTAAATTAGTGGTAACTGACATAATTGGAGTTGTATCAGGGAAATATACGGGCTAATTTGTAAACAATCCTCATAGCGTGTTATTTGATTGGAACAGGGTTTCTCTAAATCTTAAAGTAATTGTGAAATTGAATTCTACGGTCGTACCTAGGGTTATTTTGCAATTAGGGCAAAAGCCAACAGTCGTACCTTAACTATCGATGATTAAGGAGAAATTGACTGTCATCGCTCACTCGGTAGTTATAACTTATTTATCAGATCATAAATGGGATTATTCTTCCATCAATAATCAATTAGGAGAACCATTTCCGAAATTACTTCTTGACGAGAGTTTGTCCAATACTATTTGAGTTTTCATAATTTTCCATTTAATTTTTATTTAATTGCAATAGTCGATTAGCATAGTTTATTGTTAATTTCTATAAAACCCCCCATAACTTGAACTTTAGAAGAAACGAATTACTCTCAATCCCTGTGGAATCGACCCTGCTCACTACGATATACAAAAATTGTATTTTTCTCGAGTAGGCAATTATTATTGCACAGGTTCGACAACCTGTGAACTAGCTTACCTTTCTTGATACATTAGTTTAACTACTTGTGCTCATAAAATTTGTATGCCTCTCTCTAGATGAAAGTTTTGTAACTAATCAATCGAATGAAATTTGAGATTCAAAAGGTTAGGATCATTTTTACATCATCATTGACAAATGGTGTGATATTACAAAAATTTGCTAATAATTACGTGTTAAAGATTTCAAATTATTTGCTCTCATTGAATTGTTGTGCCATTTCATATTAGAAATATTTTTGCACTAGTTATTTTGTTAAAATGATGATTAGAGTACTTTAGAATCTATTTTGTGCTGCGAAATAGCAAAGTGAACAATCATTCTTTGTAAATTTTGCTCGAATGAGTAAACGTTATTTTGTTTATCATTTTTATAGTTTAGTTCCCTATACTCATATTTTTGTGTAACCTTTTAATTGAAAGCTTTTCTCAAAATCGCATTAAACTGAAAAAATATGGCTCTCTAGATCATTTTTGCATTATAAATGCAAATAGATTAATTATATTTACTCATTCATTTGTTCTGCAGTTTTGCATTACAAATTGTTTGCCAATGGTTATTTTGTGGGATTTAAAAATCCATTCTCTGCTGTCACCTTCTAAAATTTCATTATCATTACACAAGAAATACACTACCGCAAGTAACTAGTGATAGGTCGCAATTTTGTCATTTATTTTATAATTAATTTCTTCCTATTGCCTTAGTAATTGTGCATTAGTTGGTGGATTCTATTCATTTTTGACATTTGTGCTTATCGCAGGGAGTTGGAACAAAATATCGTAAAAAGGTGCGAATTCTCACTACAATTGCTAATTCATGCGGGACATCCAGAATTGCAAAGCGGGATCACAAAGTCTATCAATTGATGCAATTGCTGGTCATATGTCCTTGGTGAACATGAGATATGCAGGATTAATTCCTATAGCAATTAGTAAAAGAATTTAAGTAGTGGTAGGAAACCGGAGACTAAAGTGAATTTTGTTTCCTTATTTATAGGCCAAAAGGGCGGCAGACGAGGAAAAATCCTCTTAGTAGCCGGATGGGAAGTAGAAAATTCGGTAGGAAGAAGTCGTCAGACAACTTCTTGATTACTTTTTTGGTTTTTGGACTTTTCGGCTGTCTCTTTTCTCGGCTGACTATTCATTCCTTTTGATTATATTGGATTTTGAGATTTCTTGCGAAGAATGCCGTCAACTAATAACTCTACAATTTCGCGTGAATTGTTTTCAATGGAGATGAATTAAGTCTCTACTTCTAGTCAAGAAATAGTGGAGGATTTGATTCAACTTAAATTATGAGATCAAATTGATTTAACTTTTCCCATTATTTTTTAGTATTCGTCTATTTCCTGTTCTATTTTCTTATGGTTGTTGTATTATTCAATTATCCTGGACTCAGATGTTAGATTAATTCAATAGTCTAAAACCAATTAGAATAATTAAATCCGTAATTGTTTGAGTGTTTTAAATTAGTGGTAACTGACATAATTGGAGTTGTATCAGGGAAATATACGGGCTAATTTGTAAACAATCCTCATAGCGTGTTATTTGATTGGAACAGGGTTTCTCTAAATCTTAAAGTAATTGTGAAATTGAATTCTACGGTCGTACCTAGGGTTATTTTGCAATTAGGGCAAAAGCCAACAGTCGTACCTTAACTATCGATGATTAAGGAGAAATTGACTGTCATCGCTCACTCGGTAGTTATAACTTATTTATCAGATCATAAATGGGATTATTCTTCCATCAATAATCAATTAGGAGAACCATTTCCGAAATTACTTCTTGACGAGAGTTTGTCCAATACTATTTGAGTTTTCATAATTTTCCATTTAATTTTTATTTAATTGCAATAGTCGATTAGCATAGTTTATTGTTAATTTCTATAAAACCCCCCATAACTTGAACTTTAGAAGAAACGAATTACTCTCAATCCCTGTGGAATCGACCCTGCTCACTACGATATACAAAAATTGTATTTTTCTCGAGTAGGCAATTATTATTGCACAGGTTCGACAACCTGTGAACTAGCTTACCTTTCTTGATACATTAGTTTAACTACTTGTGCTCATAAAATTTGTATGCCTCTCTCTAGATGAAAGTTTTGTAACTAATCAATCGAATGAAATTTGAGATTCAAAAGGTTAGGATCATTTTTACATCATCATTGACAAATGGTGTGATATTACAAAAATTTGCTAATAATTACGTGTTAAAGATTTCAAATTATTTGCTCTCATTGAATTGTTGTGCCATTTCATATTAGAAATATTTTTGCACTAGTTATTTTGTTAAAATGATGATTAGAGTACTTTAGAATCTATTTTGTGCTGCGAAATAGCAAAGTGAACAATCATTCTTTGTAAATTTTGCTCGAATGAGTAAACGTTATTTTGTTTATCATTTTTATAGTTTAGTTCCCTATACTCATATTTTTGTGTAACCTTTTAATTGAAAGCTTTTCTCAAAATCGCATTAAACTGAAAAAATATGGCTCTCTAGATCATTTTTGCATTATAAATGCAAATAGATTAATTATATTTACTCATTCATTTGTTCTGCAGTTTTGCATTACAAATTGTTTGCCAATGGTTATTTTGTGGGATTTAAAAATCCATTCTCTGCTGTCACCTTCTAAAATTTCATTATCATTACACAAGAAATACACTACCGCAAGTAACTAGTGATAGGTCGCATTTTTGTCATTTATTTTATAATTAATTTCCTCCTATTACCTTAGTAATTGTGCATTAGTTGGTGGATTCTATTCATTTTTTACATTTGTGCTTATCGCAGGGAGTTGGAACAAAATATCGTAAAAAGGTGCGAATTCTCACTACAATTGCTAATTGATGCGGGACATCCAGAATTGCAAAGTGGGATCACAAAGTCTATCAATTGATGCAATTGCTGGTCATATGTCCTTGGTGAACATGAGATATGCAGGATTAATTCCTATAGCAATTAGTAAAAGAATTTAAGTAGTGGTAGGAAACCGGAGACTAAAGTGAATTTTGTTTCCTTATTTATTGGACAAAAGGGCGGCAGACGAGGAAAAATCCGAGTAGGACTCTTTCCCTGTATTCCTCTTGGTAGCCGGATGAGAAGTAGAAAATTCGGTAGGAAGAAGTCGTCAGACAACTTTTTGATTACTTTTTTGGTTTTTGGACTTTTCGGCTGTCTCTTTTCTCGGCTGACTATTCATTGCTTTTGATTATATTGGATTTTGAGATTTCTTGCGAAGAATGCCGTCAACTAATAACTCTACAATTTCGCGTGAATTGTTTTCAATGGAGATGAATTAAGTCTCTACTTCTAGTCAAGAAATAGTGGAGGATTTGATTCAACTTAAATTATGAGATCAAATTGATTTTACTTTTCGCATTATTTTTTAGTATTCGTCTATTTCCTGTTCTATTTTCTTATGGTTGTTGTATTATTCAATTATCCTGGACTCAGATGTTAGATTAATTCAATAGTCTAAAACCAATTAGAATAATTAAATCCGTAATTGTTTGAGTGTTTTAAATTAGTGGTAACTGACATAATTGGAGTTGTATCAGAGAAATATACGGGCTAATTTGTAAACAATCCTCATAGCGTGTTATTTGATTGGAACAGGGTTTCTCTAAATCTTAAAGTAATTGTGAAATTGAATTCTACGGTCGTACCTAGGGTTATTTCGCAATTAGGGCAATAGCCAACAGTCGTACCTTAACTATCGATGATTAAGGAGAAATTGACTGTCATCGCTCACTCGTTAGTTATAACTTATTTATCAGATCATAAATGGGATTATTCTTCCATCAATAATCAATTAGGAGAACCATTTCCGAAATTACTTCTTGACGAGAGTTTGTCCAATACTATTTGAGTTTTCATAATTTTCCATTTAATTTTTATTTAATTGCAATAGTCGATTAGCATAGTTTATTGTTAATTTCTATAAACCCCCCATAACTTGAACTTATAGAAGAAACGAAATTACTCTCAATCCTTGTTGGAATCGACCTCTCACTACGATATACAAACAAATTGTATTTTTCCGAGTAGGGGCAATTAATTATTGCACAGGTTTCGAAACAACCTGTGAAACCTAGCTTACCTTTCTGATACATAGTTTAACTACTTGTGCTCATAAAATTTTGTTGCCTCTCCTGCGATGAAAGTTTTGTAACTATCGATCGAATGAAATTTGAAGATTCAAAGGTTAGGATCATTTTTACAGCTCATTGACAAATGGTTGTGATTATATTACAAAAATTTGTAATAATTACGTGTTAAAGATTTCAAATTATTTGCTCTCATTGAATTGTTGTGCCATTTCATTTAGAAATATTTTGCACTAGTTAATTTTGCTTAAATGATGATTAGAGTACTCTAGCAATCTATTTTGTGCTGCGAAATAGCAAAAGTAACAATGATTCTTTGATAACTTTTCCATCGAATGGTAAACGTTATTGTTATATTTTTATAGTTTAGTTCCCGATCTACTCATATTTTTGTGTAACCTTTTAATTGAAAGCTTTTCTCAAAATCGCATTAAACTGAAAAAATATGGCTCTCTAGATCATTTTTCCATTATAAATGAAAATAGATTAATTATATTTACTCATTCATTTGTTCTGCAGTTTTGCATTACAAATTGTTTGCCAATGGTTATTTTGTGGGATTTAAAAATCCATTCTCTGCTGTCACCTTCTAAAATTTCATTATCTTACAACAGAAATACACTACGCAAGTAACTAGTGATAGGTCGCCAATTTTTCATTTATTTTATAATTAATTTCTCCTATTCTTATAATTGGCATTAGTTGGTGGATTCATATTCATTTTGACATATTCTGCTTATCGCAGGGGACGTTGGAACAAAAATATCGTAAAAAAGGTGCGAATTTCTCACTTACAATTGCTAATTCATGCGGGACAATCCAGAATTGCAAAGCGGATCACAAAGTCATCAATTTGATGCAATGCTGGTCATATTCCTGGTGAACATGAGATATGCAGGATTTAATTACCTGGAGCCAAATTAGTTAAAGAACTTTAAGTATGGTAGGAAACCGGAGAACTAAGTGAATTTGTTTCCTTATTTATAGGCAAAAGGGCGCAGACGAGGAAAATCCTCTTGTAGCCGGATGGGAAGTAGAAAATCCTGTAGGAAGAAGTCGTCAGACAACTTTTTGATTACTTTTTTGGTTTTTGGACTTTTCGGCTGTCTCTTTTCTCGGCTGACTATTCATTGCTTTTGATTATATTGGATTTTGAGATTTCTTACGAAGAATGCCGTCAACTAATAACTCTACAATTTCGCACGTGATTGCTGTTCAATGCGAGATGAATTAAGTTCTCGACTTTAGTCAAGAAATATAGGATTTGATTCAACTTAAATTATGAGATCAAATTGATTTAACTTTTCCCATTATTTTTTAGTATTCGTCTATTTCCTGTTCTATTTTCTTATGGTTGTTGTATTATTCAATTATCCTGGACTCAGATGTTAGATTAATTCAATAGTCTAAAACCAATTAGAATAATTAAATCCGTAATTGTTTGAGTGTTTTAAATTAGTGGTAACTGACATAATTGGAGTTGTATCAGGGAAATATACGGGCTAATTTGTAAACAATCCTCATAGCGTGTTATTTGATTGGAACAGGGTTTCTCTAAATCTTAAAGTAATTGTGAAATTGAATTCTACGGTCGTACCTAGGGTTATTTTGCAATTAGGGCAAAAGCCAACAGTCGTACCTTAACTATCGATGATTAAGGAGAAATTGACTGTCATCGCTCACTCGGTAGTTATAACTTATTTATCAGATCATAAATGGGATTATTCTTCCATCAATAATCAATTAGGAGAACCATTTCCGAAATTACTTCTTGACGAGAGTTTGTCCAATACTATTTGAGTTTTCATAATTTTCCATTTAATTTTTATTTAATTGCAATAGTCGATTAGCATAGTTTATTGTTAATTTCTATAAAACCCCCCATAACTTGAACTTTAGAAGAAACGAATTACTCTCAATCCCTGTGGAATCGACCCTGCTCACTACGATATACAAAAATTGTATTTTTCTCGAGTAGGCAATTATTATTGCACAGGTTCGACAACCTGTGAACTAGCTTACCTTTCTTGATACATTAGTTTAACTACTTGTGCTCATAAAATTTGTATGCCTCTCTCTAGATGAAAGTTTTGTAACTAATCAATCGAATGAAATTTGAGATTCAAAAGGTTAGGATCATTTTTACATCATCATTGACAAATGGTGTGATATTACAAAAATTTGCTAATAATTACGTGTTAAAGATTTCAAATTATTTGCTCTCATTGAATTGTTGTGCCATTTCATATTAGAAATATTTTTGCACTAGTTATTTTGTTAAAATGATGATTAGAGTACTTTAGAATCTATTTTGTGCTGCGAAATAGCAAAGTGAACAATCATTCTTTGTAAATTTTGCTCGAATGAGTAAACGTTATTTTGTTTATCATTTTTATAGTTTAGTTCCCTATACTCATATTTTTGTGTAACCTTTTAATTGAAAGCTTTTCTCAAAATCGCATTAAACTGAAAAAATATGGCTCTCTAGATCATTTTTGCATTATAAATGCAAATAGATTAATTATATTTACTCATTCATTTGTTCTGCAGTTTTGCATTACAAATTGTTTGCCAATGGTTATTTTGTGGGATTTAAAAATCCATTCTCTGCTGTCACCTTCTAAAATTTCATTATCATTACACAAGAAATACACTACCGCAAGTAACTAGTGATAGGTCGCAATTTTGTCATTTATTTTATAATTAATTTCTTCCTATTGCCTTAGTAATTGTGCATTAGTTGGTGGATTCTATTCATTTTTGACATTTGTGCTTATCGCAGGGAGTTGGAACAAAATATCGTAAAAAGGTGCGAATTCTCACTACAATTGCTAATTCATGCGGGACATCCAGAATTGCAAAGCGGGATCACAAAGTCTATCAATTGATGCAATTGCTGGTCATATGTCCTTGGTGAACATGAGATATGCAGGATTAATTCCTATAGCAATTAGTAAAAGAATTTAAGTAGTGGTAGGAAACCGGAGACTAAAGTGAATTTTGTTTCCTTATTTATAGGCCAAAAGGGCGGCAGACGAGGAAAAATCCTCTTAGTAGCCGGATGGGAAGTAGAAAATTCGGTAGGAAGAAGTCGTCAGACAACTTTTTGATTACTTTTTTGGTTTTTGGACTTTTCGGCTGTCTCTTTTCTCGGCTGACTATTCATTCCTTTTGATTATATTGGATTTTGAGATTTCTTGCGAAGAATGCCGTCAACTAATAACTCTACAATTTCGCGTGAATTGTTTTCAATGGAGATGAATTAAGTCTCTACTTCTAGTCAAGAAATAGTGGAGGATTTGATTCAACTTAAATTATGAGATCAAATTGATTTAACTTTTCCCATTATTTTTTAGTATTCGTCTATTTCCTGTTCTATTTTCTTATGGTTGTTGTATTATTCAATTATCCTGGACTCAGATGTTAGATTAATTCAATAGTCTAAAACCAATTAGAATAATTAAATCCGTAATTGTTTGAGTGTTTTAAATTAGTGGTAACTGACATAATTGGAGTTGTATCAGGGAAATATACGGGCTAATTTGTAAACAATCCTCATAGCGTGTTATTTGATTGGAACAGGGTTTCTCTAAATCTTAAAGTAATTGTGAAATTGAATTCTACGGTCGTACCTAGGGTTATTTTGCAATTAGGGCAAAAGCCAACAGTCGTACCTTAACTATCGATGATTAAGGAGAAATTGACTGTCATCGCTCACTCGGTAGTTATAACTTATTTATCAGATCATAAATGGGATTATTCTTCCATCAATAATCAATTAGGAGAACCATTTCCGAAATTACTTCTTGACGAGAGTTTGTCCAATACTATTTGAGTTTTCATAATTTTCCATTTAATTTTTATTTAATTGCAATAGTCGATTAGCATAGTTTATTGTTAATTTCTATAAAACCCCCCATAACTTGAACTTTAGAAGAAACGAATTACTCTCAATCCCTGTGGAATCGACCCTGCTCACTACGATATACAAAAATTGTATTTTTCTCGAGTAGGCAATTATTATTGCACAGGTTCGACAACCTGTGAACTAGCTTACCTTTCTTGATACATTAGTTTAACTACTTGTGCTCATAAAATTTGTATGCCTCTCTCTAGATGAAAGTTTTGTAACTAATCAATCGAATGAAATTTGAGATTCAAAAGGTTAGGATCATTTTTACATCATCATTGACAAATGGTGTGATATTACAAAAATTTGCTAATAATTACGTGTTAAAGATTTCAAATTATTTGCTCTCATTGAATTGTTGTGCCATTTCATATTAGAAATATTTTTGCACTAGTTATTTTGTTAAAATGATGATTAGAGTACTTTAGAATCTATTTTGTGCTGCGAAATAGCAAAGTGAACAATCATTCTTTGTAAATTTTGCTCGAATGAGTAAACGTTATTTTGTTTATCATTTTTATAGTTTAGTTCCCTATACTCATATTTTTGTGTAACCTTTTAATTGAAAGCTTTTCTCAAAATCGCATTAAACTGAAAAAATATGGCTCTCTAGATCATTTTTGCATTATAAATGCAAATAGATTAATTATATTTACTCATTCATTTGTTCTGCAGTTTTGCATTACAAATTGTTTGCCAATGGTTATTTTGTGGGATTTAAAAATCCATTCTCTGCTGTCACCTTCTAAAATTTCATTATCATTACACAAGAAATACACTACCGCAAGTAACTAGTGATAGGTCGCAATTTTGTCATTTATTTTATAATTAATTTCTTCCTATTACCTTAGTAATTGTGCATTAGTTGGTGGATTCTATTCATTTTTGACATTTGTGCTTATCGCAGGGAGTTGGAACAAAATATCGTAAAAAGGTGCGAATTCTCACTACAATTGCTAATTCATGCGGGACATCCAGAATTGCAAAGCGGGATCACAAAGTCTATCAATTGATGCAATTGTTGGTCATATGTCCTTGGTGAACATGAGATATGCAGGATTAATTCCTATAGCAATTAGTAAAAGAATTTAAGTAGTGGTAGGAAACCGGAGACTAAAGTGAATTTTGTTTCCTTATTTATAGGCCAAAAGGGCGGCAGACGAGGAAAAATCCTCTTAGTAGCCGGATGGGAAGTAGAAAATTCGGTAGGAAGAAGTCGTCAGACAACTTTTTGATTACTTTTTTGGTTTTTGGACTTTTCGGCTGTCTCTTTTCTCGGCTGACTATTCATTCCTTTTGATTATATTGGATTTTGAGATTTCTTGCGAAGAATGCCGTCAACTAATAACTCTACAATTTCGCGTGAATTGTTTTCAATGGAGATGAATTAAGTCTCTACTTCTAGTCAAGAAATAGTGGAGGATTTGATTCAACTTAAATTATGAGATCAAATTGATTTAACTTTTCCCATTATTTTTTAGTATTCGTCTATTTCCTGTTCTATTTTCTTATGGTTGTTGTATTATTCAATTATCCTGGACTCAGATGTTAGATTAATTCAATAGTCTAAAACCAATTAGAATAATTAAATCCGTAATTGTTTGAGTGTTTTAAATTAGTGGTAACTGACATAATTGGAGTTGTATCAGGGAAATATACGGGCTAATTTGTAAACAATCCTCATAGCGTGTTATTTGATTGGAACAGGGTTTCTCTAAATCTTAAAGTAATTGTGAAATTGAATTCTACGGTCGTACCTAGGGTTATTTTGCAATTAGGGCAAAAGCCAACAGTCGTACCTTAACTATCGATGATTAAGGAGAAATTGACTGTCATCGCTCACTCGGTAGTTATAACTTATTTATCAGATCATAAATGGGATTATTCTTCCATCAATAATCAATTAGGAGAACCATTTCCGAAATTACTTCTTGACGAGAGTTTGTCCAATACTATTTGAGTTTTCATAATTTTCCATTTAATTTTTATTTAATTGCAATAGTCGATTAGCATAGTTTATTGTTAATTTCTATAAAACCCCCCATAACTTGAACTTTAGAAGAAACGAATTACTCTCAATCCCTGTGGAATCGACCCTGCTCACTACGATATACAAAAATTGTATTTTTCTCGAGTAGGCAATTATTATTGCACAGGTTCGACAACCTGTGAACTAGCTTACCTTTCTTGATACATTAGTTTAACTACTTGTGCTCATAAAATTTGTATGCCTCTCTCTAGATGAAAGTTTTGTAACTAATCAATCGAATGAAATTTGAGATTCAAAAGGTTAGGATCATTTTTACATCATCATTGACAAATGGTGTGATATTACAAAAATTTGCTAATAATTACGTGTTAAAGATTTCAAATTATTTGCTCTCATTGAATTGTTGTGCCATTTCATATTAGAAATATTTTTGCACTAGTTATTTTGTTAAAATGATGATTAGAGTACTTTAGAATCTATTTTGTGCTGCGAAATAGCAAAGTGAACAATCATTCTTTGTAAATTTTGCTCGAATGAGTAAACGTTATTTTGTTTATCATTTTTATAGTTTAGTTCCCTATACTCATATTTTTGTGTAACCTTTTAATTGAAAGCTTTTCTCAAAATCGCATTAAACTGAAAAAATATGGCTCTCTAGATCATTTTTGCATTATAAATGCAAATAGATTAATTATATTTACTCATTCATTTGTTCTGCAGTTTTGCATTACAAATTGTTTGCCAATGGTTATTTTGTGGGATTTAAAAATCCATTCTCTGCTGTCACCTTCTAAAATTTCATTATCATTACACAAGAAATACACTACCGCAAGTAACTAGTGATAGGTCGCAATTTTGTCATTTATTTTATAATTAATTTCTTCCTATTGCCTTAGTAATTGTGCATTAGTTGGTGGATTCTATTCATTTTTGACATTTGTGCTTATCGCAGGGAGTTGGAACAAAATATCGTAAAAAGGTGCGAATTCTCACTACAATTGCTAATTCATGCGGGACATCCAGAATTGCAAAGCGGGATCACAAAGTCTATCAATTGATGCAATTGCTGGTCATATGTCCTTGGTGAACATGAGATATGCAGGATTAATTCCTATAGCAATTAGTAAAAGAATTTAAGTAGTGGTAGGAAACCGGAGACTAAAGTGAATTTTGTTTCCTTATTTATAGGCCAAAAGGGCGGCAGACGAGGAAAAATCCTCTTAGTAGCCGGATGGGAAGTAGAAAATTCGGTAGGAAGAAGTCGTCAGACAACTTCTTGATTACTTTTTTGGTTTTTGGACTTTTCGGCTGTCTCTTTTCTCGGCTGACTATTCATTCCTTTTGATTATATTGGATTTTGAGATTTCTTGCGAAGAATGCCGTCAACTAATAACTCTACAATTTCGCGTGAATTGTTTTCAATGGAGATGAATTAAGTCTCTACTTCTAGTCAAGAAATAGTGGAGGATTTGATTCAACTTAAATTATGAGATCAAATTGATTTAACTTTTCCCATTATTTTTTAGTATTCGTCTATTTCCTGTTCTATTTTCTTATGGTTGTTGTATTATTCAATTATCCTGGACTCAGATGTTAGATTAATTCAATAGTCTAAAACCAATTAGAATAATTAAATCCGTAATTGTTTGAGTGTTTTAAATTAGTGGTAACTGACATAATTGGAGTTGTATCAGGGAAATATACGGGCTAATTTGTAAACAATCCTCATAGCGTGTTATTTGATTGGAACAGGGTTTCTCTAAATCTTAAAGTAATTGTGAAATTGAATTCTACGGTCGTACCTAGGGTTATTTTGCAATTAGGGCAAAAGCCAACAGTCGTACCTTAACTATCGATGATTAAGGAGAAATTGACTGTCATCGCTCACTCGGTAGTTATAACTTATTTATCAGATCATAAATGGGATTATTCTTCCATCAATAATCAATTAGGAGAACCATTTCCGAAATTACTTCTTGACGAGAGTTTGTCCAATACTATTTGAGTTTTCATAATTTTCCATTTAATTTTTATTTAATTGCAATAGTCGATTAGCATAGTTTATTGTTAATTTCTATAAAACCCCCCATAACTTGAACTTTAGAAGAAACGAATTACTCTCAATCCCTGTGGAATCGACCCTGCTCACTACGATATACAAAAATTGTATTTTTCTCGAGTAGGCAATTATTATTGCACAGGTTCGACAACCTGTGAACTAGCTTACCTTTCTTGATACATTAGTTTAACTACTTGTGCTCATAAAATTTGTATGCCTCTCTCTAGATGAAAGTTTTGTAACTAATCAATCGAATGAAATTTGAGATTCAAAAGGTTAGGATCATTTTTACATCATCATTGACAAATGGTGTGATATTACAAAAATTTGCTAATAATTACGTGTTAAAGATTTCAAATTATTTGCTCTCATTGAATTGTTGTGCCATTTCATATTAGAAATATTTTTGCACTAGTTATTTTGTTAAAATGATGATTAGAGTACTTTAGAATCTATTTTGTGCTGCGAAATAGCAAAGTGAACAATCATTCTTTGTAAATTTTGCTCGAATGAGTAAACGTTATTTTGTTTATCATTTTTATAGTTTAGTTCCCTATACTCATATTTTTGTGTAACCTTTTAATTGAAAGCTTTTCTCAAAATCGCATTAAACTGAAAAAATATGGCTCTCTAGATCATTTTTGCATTATAAATGCAAATAGATTAATTATATTTACTCATTCATTTGTTCTGCAGTTTTGCATTACAAATTGTTTGCCAATGGTTATTTTGTGGGATTTAAAAATCCATTCTCTGCTGTCACCTTCTAAAATTTCATTATCATTACACAAGAAATACACTACCGCAAGTAACTAGTGATAGGTCGCAATTTTGTCATTTATTTTATAATTAATTTCTTCCTATTACCTTAGTAATTGTGCATTAGTTGGTGGATTCTATTCATTTTTGACATTTGTGCTTATCGCAGGGAGTTGGAACAAAATATCGTAAAAAGGTGCGAATTCTCACTACAATTGCTAATTCATGCGGGACATCCAGAATTGCAAAGCGGGATCACAAAGTCTATCAATTGATGCAATTGCTGGTCATATGTCCTTGGTGAACATGAGATATGCAGGATTAATTCCTGTAGCAATTAGTAAAAGAATTTAAGTAGTTGTAGGAAACCGGAGACTAAAGTGAATTTTGTTTCCTTATTTATAGGCCAAAAGGGCGGCAGACGAGGAAAAATCCTCTTAGTAGCCGGATGGGAAGTAGAAAATTCGGTAGGAAGAAGTCGTCAGACAACTTCTTGATTACTTTTTTGGTTTTTGGACTTTTCGGCTGTCTCTTTTCTCGGCTGACTATTCATTCCTTTTGATTATATTGGATTTTGAGATTTCTTGCGAAGAATGCCGTCAACTAATAACTCTACAATTTCGCGTGAATTGTTTTCAATGGAGATGAATTAAGTCTCTACTTCTAGTCAAGAAATAGTGGAGGATTTGATTCAACTTAAATTATGAGATCAAATTGATTTAACTTTTCCCATTATTTTTTAGTATTCGTCTATTTCCTGTTCTATTTTCTTATGGTTGTTGTATTATTCAATTATCCTGGACTCAGATGTTAGATTAATTCAATAGTCTAAAACCAATTAGAATAATTAAATCCGTAATTGTTTGAGTGTTTTAAATTAGTGGTAACTGACATAATTGGAGTTGTATCAGGGAAATATACGGGCTAATTTGTAAACAATCCTCATAGCGTGTTATTTGATTGGAACAGGGTTTCTCTAAATCTTAAAGTAATTGTGAAATTGAATTCTACGGTCGTACCTAGGGTTATTTTGCAATTAGGGCAAAAGCCAACAGTCGTACCTTAACTATCGATGATTAAGGAGAAATTGACTGTCATCGCTCACTCGGTAGTTATAACTTATTTATCAGATCATAAATGGGATTATTCTTCCATCAATAATCAATTAGGAGAACCATTTCCGAAATTACTTCTTGACGAGAGTTTGTCCAATACTATTTGAGTTTTCATAATTTTCCATTTAATTTTTATTTAATTGCAATAGTCGATTAGCATAGTTTATTGTTAATTTCTATAAAACCCCCCATAACTTGAACTTTAGAAGAAACGAATTACTCTCAATCCCTGTGGAATCGACCATGCTCACTACGATATACAAAAATTGTATTTTTCTCGAGTAGGCAATTATTATTGCACAGGTTCGACAACCTGTGAACTAGCTTACCTTTCTTGATACATTAGTTTAACTACTTGTGCTCATAAAATTTGTATGCCTCTCTCTGGATGAAAGTTTTGTAACTAATCAATCGAATGAAATTTGAGATTCAAAAGGTTAGGATCATTTTTACATCATCATTGACAAATGGTGTGATATTACAAAAATTTGCTAATAATTACGTGTTAAAGATTTCAAATTATTTGCTCTCATTGAATTGTTGTGCCATTTCATATTAGAAATATTTTTGCACTGTAGACACCAAATTTTTAAATAATTTGTATGTTGCATCTAATTCATGATTTTGTTTTAGATTGTCTGCATTTTAGTTGTTACCTTTTCATTTGCCTTTTATTTTTAGTTTTATTTGTCCTATTAATTTTGTTCACGTTTTAGCTTTTAGTTTTAGTTTTAAGTTTTAACGTAAAATAAAAGGAAAAGAAGAGAAAAATGGTTCACAAAATACGTTCATTCCTCTTAAATTCAATCTTTTGGCATTTTGTTTATTTTGGTTATTTTATTTTTGAAAAAGGAAAAAAAGAAAAATGATGAAAAATGATGAAAATGAAAGAAAAATCGAAAATGGTAATTTTGTTATTTTAGTTTGTTTACTTTGATGTGTTTGTAGTTAAAATTGTTGTTTTTATTTAGTTTTACTATTATTTTTGTTAAATTATTAAGTTGAGAAAAGAAAAAAAGAAAATGATGAAAATTGATGAAAATGGAAAATTGTGTTTTGTTGATTCTAGTTTATTTAGTTTTTACCCATTGTTAATTAAATTACTTTTTTTTTGTTGTTTTTGTTGTTTGTTATCTATTTTTATTATCAGTTTTATTCAATTAATTTCAAAAAGGAAAAAATCAAAATCAAAAAATCACAACTCCATTTCTGCCGAATCCATTTTTCCACTCCATATACTAGCACCTTCCATCCTTCTGCCGAATCCATTTTTCCACTCCATATACTAGCACCTTCCATCCTTCTGCCGGTTCCAATTCCCACTTTTCATACCAGCATTTTCCATTTGCTATGGCCGACCAACTCCACTCACAACATCACTCTATATACATTACATTATCCACACACTCGAGAGATCATTTTTTTTCCAATTCATTACAATATCACACTTCCATTTGCTTTCTGCCGTGAGCTGTGAGGAAACAACTACCTTGGAAGTATCGACCGAGAGGGAGAGCTGAGTGTCTCGTTGTTTTCTTCCGGCCGTAAATTAAAAAGAAGAGGGGGGGAGACCTGCTGTTCACTCTTTAATCTAACCGTGAGTTAATGTAGAGGACTGAGAGCTAAACATTCTCCATTTCAGTCGCAAGCTGGGACAGGAGAGAGGAGGAGTGACGGGCTGCATTTCTGGGCTGACCGAGAGGGAAGAGTTTGCAGCAGCTAGTCGTGTGTTTTAGGCTTCAAGCTAAGCCGCAAGCCAGAGCAGGAGAGAGGATGAGTGACGGGCTGCAAGTTCTGGACAGCCGAAAGGAGGAAAACATTTTCCAGATTTTCGTGTGAAAGCTTGACTAGTTGTGAGGTAATTTATGGATCATTTTTAGGATAAATCTGAGGTAATTTGAATTATTTAGTAACATGCATGTGATGTTAGAGCAGTCGGATGTTGAATTGCATCATTAGAAAATTCTGTTTTGAATATTGAGGTACCATCCGAAAGCTGAGATGATAATGCACTCTATTTCTGAATTCCTGTGATGACTTGAGCACTTAAGTGGATTTAGCCAAATGAAAATGTGATGATTTCCACCATGCATGTTGATTTGTACCTTCGGATGGCATAGTGAAAGCCTGCAGAAATTCTGGTTAGATATAGAGCTCCTGCCGTGAGCTTGATGCACTTGTTTTATTTTTGGCTGCTGAATGGGTCTGAATTTGGACAATCTGAGCATGAAAGATGTTTGTCTAACTGGATTTTGGATGATTATCAGGATTAGAGTCTTGCATGTGTTAAATTTCGCAATCAAATGGTGAAAACAAAGCTGTGGAAAATTCTGTCTTGGCTAGAAAATTTTGCCGTGAGCTTGCTTGGAGTAGTGCAGCTTAAATTGGTTTTGATTTTTGTAATTTGGGCTTATAATCATAAATATGCAGCTAATAATGAGTACTTAGGCCCTGCATGTAGCCAATCAGTTTGATAAAACAGAGGAATAAAAATTCAAAAGTGCAATCTGCCTTAAGGCAAGATCATCCGGGCTAAACAGAAAAATTTCTGGAAATTTTGATGGTTATGGATATTATTTGAACTTGATTTTGGATCCAATCTGATAGATAGTTTGTTATTTGGTCTTGCATGTGATCTTTATGGCTGGGAATTCGGTTGTATGGCTGGAAAATTTTGTTGGATGTTGCTGGATTGTTAGACCAATCTTCCAGCTTAGCCGATGGAGTTGTTTTGGGTATTTTAGTATGAAATTTGCTGGAAAGTGCTTGATCCTCGCTTGGTTGTGTGTTTAGCTAACTAAATACTGGATGATTAAGCCCTGCATGAGATTAATTGGCTGTGTGTAAACCAGAAATTTGAGTGAAACAAAAATCTGTTGCACGCATGTTTATTCCAGAAATTTGCATGATATCTTCTTGGGTTTTTTGTTTGTTTGGATTATGATGGTGGGTTTAGTTATGGGCTTGGTCTAAAGTTGTGACGTTGAGTTTAATTACATCTAATCAAGATTGTGATAAGTATCTGAGTTTATAAGAAAATTGCAGAAACGTTTCTCACATCATTTTTGCTGTATTAGTTTTATGCTCTATTCGGCAACAGCTTACAAGTCGGTTTCATCACTTTGTTTGTACATTTAAATCTTGGGTTTGATTTAGTTGATAATTGATAGTTAAAATCTGGGTTTGGTGAACTCGTTTGCATGATGAAATCTCGGCTGAAATGGTGTAAAAATTGCAAAGAGATTGCAGCAGCCTTTTGTTTTTTTTTCCCTTTACATGTTTGCATGATTTTCCAGAGTTTGGCATGAAATATTTCTAAATTTTCTACCTGATTGGATGGTGGTGAATATGAAGTTTGGGTCTAGATTAAAGTTGTGTGTTTGGGTTTGAAATCCGAGCTTGAACAATAAGCTGTGCGTTTGGTTTTGTCTTGGAAGCAAAAGAGAGCATGTTGCATTTTTAGTTGCAGTAGTTTAAGTCTCACGTAGCTTGCATGAATTTGCATGGAAAAATTGTTTCAAAATTGCCTCTTAACCCCCTCAAGTTTCCCCTTATGCCAGTATGACCCAAAAAATTGGGAAAATCAATCAAATTGACCTCTCAAATTTCTTTAGTTTTTGCAATCAAGTCACTACTTGTTTTAAATTTTACATGGGCTGTTCACCTTCCTTTAAATGCCTTGGATTGATCCAATTTCATGTTTACTTTTATCTTTTGTGATTATTTCTTGATTAAAGTGATGCTTTGTCTCTTGCTTTTGCTGCATTACCTGCTTCCTTTGAGTGTAGTGGAGAAAGATACTTGACTCACAGTAGCGAATTGGTCATACCTGATTTTAATAGGGATCTATTGCAGTCTACTTTTATTGATGTTATTTCATCTATTTTCTTCTCAAAAGGTCCTAAGGAGGTGTTAAGATTCTTCATTTTTTTTTGACACCCTTGTTGATGGAAAATCTGTATTCCGAGGGGTTTAGTGTGTGTTTGGAGGATTTTTATATACTAAAGAAACAAGTTTCCTTCGTAGGTTGCATGTTTTTGCATGAAAAGGGTTCTTATAATAGCTCTTTAACCCCTCAAGTCCCTTCTTATTCTACCATGGCCTAAGCAATTGAAAAGATTAATCAATTGGGTCCTTCGAGTTTCCTTTCCCTTTTAACTTGGAATTTCATTTGATGAATATGGACTTGTTTGATTATCTAAAGGGATCTAATGGTTCAATTTCATAGTTATTAGTGGTTCTTTAATTTTTGTTTTTGAAGAATTTGTGTTGTTTGATTTACTATTAAATTGGTGCATTAATCCTTTGTTTAGTGGTTGTAGCTCCAATTTAGAACCTTTTCCAACTTATTAGCACCACAAAAGGGGACGGTATACTTTCTTTTATCTTTTTTGTGTATCTCCCTATGTGATCCAACTTGTTAAATGAAAATTGCATGCCTACTTGGTTTTCTTAAATGTTTATTAGTGCCTTTCATTTATTTACTTTTATTTCATTTTTAAATCTTTCTTTTATTTTCATTTATGGGGTATATGTACACCTTTTGGCTTGTAATAGATAGGGCATAGCAAGTAATTTGGTCCATTTTCCCTTTCCCCTTTGTTTTAGCTAGCAAATGTAATAGTTAGGGCTTTAATCGTCTTATTTGTCTTGCATGCTTAGTTGCTATGTGTTTAATTTGCTTTATTAAGCTATTGCATCTAGTCGAGCATGCTAAGTGTTATGTGCTACGTGTTATAAGTGATTTTGCATGTCTACTTGTTTTCCATATTTATAAATGGATGTGATGGATGAATGTACGTTTCCGCTAGTCCAATGCTAGTCGGAATTCGTAGAATGGGCTAGTCCAACGCTAGACCCTTAGGGTTTTCCCCTCGTTAGTACATGTTCGCATGCTCCACTACATTTCATGCATTTTTTTAGTTTTTATGGCATTTGGCATGTCCCTCTAACCTTTTCCCTTTCATTTTAGGCCTTTGCATTTCATGCTAAGTTATAGGGTCCATTTGCCTGAGAAACCCCCTTGGGTAAGGGAAACGAGCGAGTGTGGCTTCAAAATAGCCTTAGCACGCTAGTTTTTCCTTCTAATCAAAGGGAAAATTAAAATCACAAAAACTAGAGGTCATTCCTGTACCCGACCTGATGCATTCCTCTAAGTTCATGCATTTTCATATCATTTTTTCACTTTTTTCCTCACTAATTATATATTTTAAATCCACATGTCATATTCACACACTTATTCACTTTCTTTACTTTTCACTTCACACATTGCACCTATTTTACTTATATATTTACTATTTTCATTCACTTGCACACGAGCATTTATATTTTTATTCATTTGCACACAAACACTTTCAAATTGCACACATGCACTTTTTTCTACACTTTGCACACTTACACTCTCATTTGAGTCCTCATTTGCATTATTCATGATTTTCTATGAGGACTTTCCTTATTGGCCGTCACGACTCGTGTGAATGGGACCAAAAGCCTCATAAGAAACATTTCTTAGATTTAGGATTGCATTTCTCATTCATTAGTCAAATCCAATTTGCAATACATACTTTGGGTAGAAAATATAGGAAAATAAGGGTTAAATCACGCAACTAGCCTTGGCTAGGTCGAAGGGGTGCCTTGGATTTTTATCCTTGCCTTCCCCTTCGTCAAATGTGACTCCCGAACCTTTTTCTTTGTTTTACGTGGACTAGGAGTCGTTTAAAAAGGGTTTTCTTACTTTTTTCTTTTAAAATTTCATTTTTTGGGTGACTTGGTACACCCTAACTCTATACCAAGTGGCGACTCCATTTTTCATATAAAAACCCTTTTTGAACTATTTTTCTTGGGTCAAATCGTCGCATTTTCAAAAGTCCCATTTAGACCCATTTTTGTTTTTATCAACAAAATTCATTTTTCCCAAATCAATAAAATTCAACAAAAAAACAATTATTTTATTTTTTTACCAAAAAAGTGGGGCGCGACAGTTGGCGACTCCACTGGGGACTTCCTAAGTGGGTCCAAGCTTTTTGATTTAGCCATTCGTTTCCTTTTTCTACCCTTTTATGCATTGCATTTTGGATATTAGGGTTGCATTTTCCATTTTTAGGGCCTTTTGCCTCGTGCGCGTATTCAACTATTCCTTCACTCACGTACGTATGATTGGTTGATTGGATGTATATTTACTTCTTTATATCGCGCTTGCATTGCATTTGGGGGGGGTGTGTCACCTTTAGTGCCTCGCGTTGGTTCTCAACCCCTTCCCTCAAAATAGGGAGCACTTCATACGTGCACGTTTACTTATTGTTATC
The DNA here is from genome assembly GCF_003713205.1 of Coffea eugenioides. NCBI lineage: Eukaryota > Viridiplantae > Streptophyta > Magnoliopsida > Gentianales > Rubiaceae > Coffea > Coffea eugenioides. The sequence goes on along the minus strand of NW_020862159.1, from coordinate 10,337 downwards.
CCATTTTATTTTATTTTTCGTGGGCTCTTTCCCACACCACCTTGTAGGACTAGGAATGGTTTCTCTGGGTATGTGGATGGTGTGCTTTGCGCCCATAGCAATACCTAGGGGACCGCTCGAGCCACCGACCGAGGGTCTTGGGATTGATGACCCATTCCCTTAGGTCTGAAGGCTTGGGGACCTTTTAAGCCTTATCGAGTCTAGTCGCATTAGTGAACCCCAACCTCATGCATCCATGTTAGTATTTCCCTAGGATAGAGTCAGCTTCACCCTTTTTTAAGTACATTAGGCACGAGGGAAGGGGTTCCGCCCCTTTTACTTGCTTTATTGTATTTCTTTTCTGCTCCCAATGTGTTATGTGTACTATCAACTGCACTAACCATTTCATTGTTTTCTTGATCTGCATTCATGTGCCTTAGTAATAAGAGGCCCCTTTGGCACTCTTCTAGCGACTTACCTATTAGATAGCTCGCATGTTTAAACTTCAGTTTTTTTTTGCAGTTAGCTTTTAATAAATACATGTCATTTTTAGACCTTTTCCCCGTTGCATTATTTATATCCTCTAGGCCATATTTGTCACATGTTTATATTGCTTTAATAAATAGCATCATGCATTAAAACTTAGAAGGAATGCCAATTAGGCAATTTCCATATTAGGGAAGCCAACCTTCATCCCATGGGTATTTAACCCTATTTTTGGGATTTGCACGTTTACATTTTGCAAGTTTAACCTAAGGGGTAAAATCCCAAGGTAATGGTATCTAAGTGAATTCCCTGACCAGATGACGCAGTGTCGAATGCTCAACCAAGTTCCCCGAGAGCTGAATCAGTGGAGAAACAACCTGTCCTATGAAATTGGGGGATTATTCCAATATGTGGGACATCTACCGAGTTTGGTTGATATAATACCCAATGTATCTGTTATCCAAGCATTGATCAATTACTGGGATCCAGATGCTTCGGTTTTTCGGTTTGGAATGTGCGAACTCACCCCGACACTAGAAGAGTTAGAGGGATTGTTGCAAGTACCAGGAAAAGGCAGTCCTATGATATACCCGAGCAGAGGAACGAAAGAGCAGTTTTGCAGATTTCTGGGATTGCGAAACAATAGCTTAGACCAACACCCCGACGCTGGATCTTGTCCACTGAAGTTTCTATACGACCGGTTTGGGGAAAAGGAGTCCTTTGAACGCCATCAGATCGATTTCTTTGTAACGAAGGGGCAATGGGAGGAAAAGCGTGTGCAAGCTTTTGGTTTGGTTTTGATCAACTTGTTGCTTTTCCCTCAAAGGCATGGAAAAGTGACGTTTACAACAATCAATATGATTCAAGGGCTTTTTCTAGGCATTCGTGGAACAACACCAACTTTGATACCCGTTGTTATAGCAGACATCTTCTCGGCCCTTACCAATTGCCAAAGGAAAGGTGGCTTCTTCTATGCTTCAAATTTGCTGCTTCAAATGTGGATTATGGAACATTTGGCGAAGAGATCACTGAATCCTTTGGGTTCTTGCCTTCCAGTTGAGAATTGGATTGATTCACATCGAGAGAGAGTCGGCCGCTACCATCGCGTGACGTTGTCAAGCCGGTTTATTGAGGAATTCAATAGTTTGACACCAGAAAAGGTACAGTGGGTTTTAGATTGGACTAAGGTTAGGGACCCTGCTTTTAGGACCACTCAACATGACTTCATCCCTCTGGCTGGAGTCAATGGTCTAGTCGCCTATATTCCACAAAGGGTTACGAGACAGTTCGGATACCCGCAAAGCATTCCTATGGTGCAAGGGATCGAAGATCTCCGACTAAGTACGGTGACCGAGAGTCGAAGCATGGTATTAGAGGCTTGGGGAAATTTGCAAGGTCTTGAGAATCTGCCGTTGGAATTGGTAAATAAGGTGGCACCTGCAGTTATGCCTGGGTACAATGAATGGATCAGACAAAGGGTGGAACGTGATAGGGCAAGGCAGCAATCAGCATCGGCCAGTCCCGAAGAGCAAATGGAGAAGCTAAGGAAAGAGTTGGAGGAATCTCAAGCCCAGCTTATGATGGCCAACCGAGCTCTAGAAGATACTCAAGTGCAGTTGAGGAGGGAGAAAAAGAAGAGCGAGAAGCTAGAGGATGCCATAGATGCCTTTGATAGGATTAGGGAAGGAGCTCGTAAACTCAGTTTAGGGAGCTCTAGGGAATCACAAAGTACAAGTCTTTTGAGACACAGGGATTTTGTAAACATGGTTACTAAGACCATTGAAGAAGTTGTAAAGAAAGATTGAACTTTTCCACATTTTTATGAGAAGCTTTCCATTTCAAGGTTCTAAATTCACTTACAGGTTTGGGAATGGGATTTTGCCCCGAAGGTTGCATCATGCTAGGCCTACCCTTGGCACAAAAAGGGTTCCCCAAATAGGACATGCATCCGAATTGTTTGAATAATTACTAACTTATGTCTTTTTCTTTTTTCTCTTTTTGAATAAATTGCAGAAATTCAGTAATCATTGGTTTATCTAAGGGAGTTCTTTCTTCATTTCAGGTAAAGTTTCAAAATAGCTTTTCGAAAAAGCCCCATTATTACGCGATCCCGAAGTAAAGCCCAAAGGAATCGTGTAGACATGAGTACTCAACCAGAATCATCTGATAAGGCCGTCGCAACCACCCAGCCGGAAGCTGCAAGTCCTGGGGTTCAGTTGACAGAGTTACTCACAAAATTTGGGGAAATGGCATCGGAAATGGCCGCTCAGAAGAAGTTGATTGATGAGCTCGTTAGTAGCGGAGTGCAACCTGAACCTGTACCCGCCACACAACCACAACCCGAACCATTTGTTATTCCTTCATTTCAAACCACGTTTGAGGGAACTTTCAATCCGCAATATGCTTATACTCAAAATCCTCCTTTTTATCCCCCTTATGGGCAAGGTTTCCAGCCTCAGGGTGATCCAAACATGCATGTAACTCCACCGACTTTCTTTCAGACTACCGCAGAGCCCGTTGTGCCGGAGCACGTCTTTCAAAATAAGCCAGAAATGGGAGATTCGTCTGCCCAGATTGATATGAAGTTACTTAAACGCTTGGATCGTTTTGATGAATTTATCAGGAAAAGCCAAGGTTTAAGCAAGCAAGGGGTGCTGGATTACGATGATTTGTGCCTATTTCCAAACGTACAACTGCCGGAGGGGTTCAAGACTCCGAAGTTCAACAAATATGATGGCACGGGCAACCCAAAGACGCACTTGCGCTTGTTTGCTAACAAGTTGGGCAAGCCAGTGGATGACGAGAATTTGCCGTTGAGATTATTTCCAGAAAGCTTAGAAGGGGATGCTCTCGATTGGTACTCCAACCTAAAGACAGAGGAAGTGAAGACCTGGCTCGATCTGTCCAATGCCTTCATTCGACAATATGAGTACAACTGCGAGCTAGCGCCAACCCGGACTACTCTGGAAGGAACGAAAAGGAAGCCTTCTGAGGACCACAAGACCTATGCCAAGAGGTGGAGAAAAGTAGCTGCGAAGGTGGAACCACCGATGACTGAGGATGAAATTATTCGCACATTCATAAAGGCGCATGATCCTCCATATTTCGAAGAAATTTTCCGTATGACTGGTTGTTCATTTGCTGCCATTGTGAATAAATTGGAAGAGTTTGACGACTTTGTAAGAGCCGGGAAAATTGTCAACGTCTCTGCTCTCAAATCCCAGTTGGATGCTTTACAAGGTCAAGGAAGCAATGTGAAAAAGCCGCCGTTCAAAAAGAAGGAGGGGGATGCAACCTTTATTTGGAACCAAAACCCTTCGCCTAGACCCCGATATCAACACAATCCAACTTACCAACCACCTTATCATTACTATTCGAACCAGTACCCTGTATATACTACCAACATCCACCACCCTCGACCTCGCCCAAGCTATCCAAACCCACCTTCAGCCCCTTTTCAAATTTCCCAACCAAATCCACCTCAAAACCGACCTCGCCCTCCATATAACCCAAGATTTCCTCCACCAAATAGACCTGTTTACAACCATCCTCAACCTCTTGAATCTTACAACCGACCACTTAGCCGTACATTCACCAATTTAGGCAGGCCTCTGGACCAATTGTATGACCAGTTGAAGGCCGCCGGGAAAATTGGTACAGTACCCCCTCCTACCTACCCATATGGCATGCCCGCGTGGTATAATCCACAAGCTGTCTGTGCTTATCATTCTGGGGCCCCCGGACATGCCACCTTTGATTGCAAGGCGCTTAAGCATAAAATCCAGGATATGGTTGAAGCCGGGGAGATTGTAATCCGGAAAAGGGAGGCGCAAGGGCCGAACGTAAATAGGAACCCTTTACCGGAACATGCCAATATCATTGGGGTTATTCTGGATGATACGGAGTATGTGGAACCGGTCAAAGAATTGACAAGGGAAGCTGAAGTGTTTGGGGTCACAGACCAACCCTTTGTCATAGAATTGCCATTTGAAGAGGACGAAAAGCCCTTTGTTTTGGATCTCACGCCAGCGGAGAGTGAGGCTTTGGAGCCAGTAATCATCGAATTCCCGAAGCAGGAGCCTGTTCTGAGTCTGCAACAAGTGCCATGGAATTATGACGAACCTGATGTACAGATTGGGGAAAGGTCAATTGCAAAGAAGGAAGTATCAGTGGTCACAAGATCGGGGAAAATTGCAAGCCCGTTTGAAGCAACCATTCCGATTCAAGCAAATAACTCTGAGCCACCCGCCAAACCAACAATCACTGAGAAGGAAGCCTTGGATTTTCTTAAAAGGCTCCAGAGAAGTGAATACAATGTGATTGAGAAGCTAAGCAAGTCACCTGCCCAGATATCCATGTTGGATTTACTTTTTTCTTCAGATGTGCATAGGGATGCGTTGATCGAGGTATTGACTAAAGCTCAAATCCCTAGGGACATTTCTGTTGATAATTTTTCGCACGTGGTTGGGAGTGTGTTATTCACCAAACAAATTACTTTTTCTGACGAGGAATTGCCGTCGGAAGGCATTGGACATAACAAGGCCCTGTATATAGTTGTTAGGTGCAATGGGAAAAGGCTGCCGAAGGTTTTGATTGATAATGGATCCGCGCTTAATATCTGTCCTTGGAGCACCTTGGAGAAGCTGGGATTGCAAGACATCAAGCTGAGGCCTTCAGGGACTATCGTTCGAGGTTTTGATGGAGCACAAAGAGAGCCAATAGGAGAAGTAGACCTAGTGGTCGAGATGGGACCCGCACAATTTCAAATAACCTGCCAAGTCATGCACTTTCCTAGTGTTTACAACGTTTTGCTTGGCAGGCCATGGATTCACAAGTCTGGGGCGGTGCCTTCTTCATTACATCAGTTGTTGAAATTTGTAGTAAATGACAAGCTGATAACTATATTTGCCGAAGAGGATTGCCTTGTAATCATCGATTCCGAGTCCAAAGAAGAGGGTAGCCGAAGCTCCACAGTGACCCCTCATAGCACATCTGATATTGTCTCCGTCAGTTGGATAACAAAGGAGGAGCAAGCTCTATCAAGGGCCAGTGTCATGATGGCTAAAGAGATGATCCGTGGAGGCTATGAATTTGACAAAGGGCTAGGACGAGATCTGCAAGGAATTTTGAAGCCAGTGGAGATTATTGAGAAAAATGATTCGTTTGGTTTGGGTTTCCGACCAACTGCTAAGGATATCAGAGAAATGAAGGAGCGCAAGAAAGCGGAGAAAGAAGGAAGGCAAAGGGCTCTTGACATTCCACCCCTGCATTATACTTTCCCACGACCAGCCGAGGTGATCATGTCAGAAATCAACCCAGTTGACGAAATTGAAGTTAGTTTGGCCCAATTATTCGTTGGGGCAACATTTGAAGACAGTGTTCCAGGCGAAGCTGAATTTCCTGACATCCCCGAAGGATCAATTCCCAATTGGACAGCCGAGTTCCTGCCCGTTCGGAAGGAGTTTCGGTAAACTGAAAGGGGTTTATCATTCATGTGAATTCATGAAAAGTTGCATCTGTAAATAGGCAATGAAAACAATTTTACTTTTTGACTAACATTTTCGCATGTAAATATTGTTAAGCTTTCGTTTCCATTTGCTTTCAATCAAAGGTTTTATGAAAATGTACAAGTTATTCTTGTCATGTTGTTTTGTTTATTCATTTGTTTATATCTTCGTTGTATTGCTTGACCATTTGTTTGTTGTATGCTTATTTGCTTATTATCCCACATTCGTTAATTCTTTCAGATGGCCAAAAATAAAATTATTTGACCCTTTGGATATCACAATTCTGGAATTCAATAACGGCAATCTCTATATCACTCATGACTTGGAGGTCTGTGAATCCGAACTCCAAAGCGAGAGTGATAATGAGGAGGTATTCGATTCTTTTGCAAAGGACCTTGAACAATATGAGGAAAAACCAAAACCGAACCTGGAAGAAACAGAAAAGGTTAACATTGGCACTAAGGATGAAGTTAAGGAGGTGCAAATTAGTATTCATTTGAATGAAAGGCAGAAAAAGGAGATGCTTGAATTTTTGACTATGTTCCAGGATGTATTTGCGTGGTCCTATGATGATATGACTGGCATTTCAACTGATGTGGTGGTGCATAGGTTGCCCACAGACCCTTCTTTTCCACCCGTAAAACAAAAACCCAGAAAATTCAAACCAGATATGAGCCTCAAAATAAAAGAGCAAATTGAAAAACAACTCAAAACCAACATTATCATTGTTTCCCATTACCCAATTTAGCTTTCAAATCCTGTCCCTGTTCCAAAAAAGAGTGGAGATGTGCGAGTTTGTGTTGATTATAGAGACCTTAATAAAGCCAGTCCTAAAGATGATTTCCCTCTACCAAACATTCACATTCTCTTAGACAATACGGCCGGACATGAGATTGAAACCTTTTGCGATTGTTTTGCTGGCTACCACCAAATTTTAATGGCAGAGGAGGATAGGGAGAAGACTGCTTTCATTACCCCTTGGGGTACCTTTTGCTACCGAGTCATGCCTTTCGGTTTAAAGAATGCTGGAGCAACATATCAGAGGACCATGACAACCCTATTTCATGATATGATCCACCGGGAGATGGAGGTCTACGTGGATGATATTATAATCAAGTCCAAAAGGGCAGAGGATCACTTGGTTGATCTGAAGAAATTATTCGAGAGGTTACGGAAGTACAATTTGAAGCTAAATCCTGCAAAATGCGCCTTTGGAGCACCTGCGGGTAAGCTGTTGGGATTCATTGTTAGCAAGAAGGGCATAGAAATAGATCCGGCAAAAATCAAAGCAATTCGAGATATGCCAGTGCCGAAAACTCAGAAGGACGTGAAAAGCTTCTTAGGGAAGATCAATTTCATTGGGAGGTTCATCGGCCAACTAACTGCCACATGCGAGCCGTTGTTCAAATTATTGAGAAAGAATGTGCCGTTGTATTGGAATGAGGAGTGTCAACAGGCTTTCGACAAGATTAAAGATTATTTGTTGCATCCACCAGTTTTAGTGCCGCCCAAACCGGGCCGACCTTTGATTATGTATTTATCTGTACTCGATGGAGCAGTAGGGTGTGTTCTAGGTCAGCACGATGAATCCGGAAGGAAAGAACAAGCCATTTACTATCTAAGCAAAAAGTTCACGCAGTACGAGGCTAATTATTCATTCATTGAGAAAAGCTGCTGTGCATTGGCCTGGGCAGCCCAGAAGTTGAGACACTATCTGTTGAGTCATACCACGTATCTTATTTCCCGGTCTGATCCTTTGAAGTATCTTTTGGAGAAGCCGATGCTGACTGGGCGTTTGGCGAAATGGCAAATAATTCTCTCAGAATTCGATATTGTTTTCACCTCACGAAAGGCGGTCAAGGGGCAAGCTATAGCTGATCATTTGGCGGAAAATCCAAGGGATGATGATTATCAACCACTCCGTACTTATTTCCCCGACGAGAGGGTCCTATTTGTAAGCGCTGCAGATGATATAAGTGAACAAAGTCCTGAATGGAGGCTTTTCTTCGATGGAGCTTCGAATTCCCTCGGAGTTGGAATTGGAGCTGTTTTGGTGTCACCCGAAGGGAAGCACTACCCTGCCGCTGCCAAATTGCAATTCGCTTGCACGAATAACATGGCTGAATATGAAGCTTGCATTTTTGGTCTCAAAATGGCTTTGGAAATGGAAATCAAGGAGTTGATAGCTTTTAGTGATTCAGATTTGCTCGTGAACCAAACTTTGAAGCAATGGATAACCAAAGATTCAAAAATTCTACCCTACCATTGTAGTCTGCTTACTCTGGCCAAGCAATTTCAAAATTTGGAATTCAGACATCTCCCTCGAGCCCGAAACGCATTTGCCGATGCTTTGGCCACTTTAGCTTCCATGATCCAGTATCCAGATGAATTAAAGATCGAACCAATCCAAGTTCAACTTCAAGACAAGCCTGCCCACTGCTGGGTTGCAAATGAGTCTTTTGACAATGTTCCCTGGTATAGTGATCTTAAGGAGTTTCTTAAAACTGGGTCTTACCCTCTGCATGCTGGTGCAAAAGACAAGAGTTTTCTGCGTAGAATGGCTTCCAAATTTTTCTTAAATGGTGAAGTGTTGTACAAAAGAACCTTTGATTTGAACCTTTTAAGGTGCATTGATGAGGATGAGGCTCAATATATGATGAAAGAAGTGCATAGTGGCGTTTGTGGACCTCACATGAATGGCCATTTGCTAGCAAAGAAAATCATGAGAACCGGATACTTCTGGCTTACTATGGAGCATGATTGTATAGACTTTGTCCGGAGATGTATAAAATGCCAAATGCACGGTGACATTATACGCGCTCCACCCACTGAGTTGCATAGCATGACCGCCCCATGGCCCTGTTCAATGTGGGGTATGGACGTGATTGGTACAATCGATCCTCCCGCTTCAAATGGACATCGATTTATATTGGTGGCGATCGAGTACTTTACCAAGTGGGTTGAAGCAGAGTCATTCAAACATGTCACGAAGAAGGTAGTGGCCAATTTCCTGAGAGATCACATCATCTGTCGTTTCGGAGTACCCGAAACGCTTATCACGGACAATGCCAAGAATTTGAACAATGACATGGTAGATGGACTATGTGAGCAGTTCAAAATCAAACACCGCAATTCTGCCATTTATAGGCCTCAGATGAATGGAGCTGTAGAAGCCGCAAATAAGAATCTGAAGAAAATTATCCGCAAAATGACAGAAAAGCATCGCGATTGGCATGAAAAGTTGCCTTATGCACTCATGGCGTACCGGACTTCTATCCGGACATCGACTGGGGCAACGCCATATTCGCTTATGTATGGGATGGAAGCTGTATTACCAGCTGAGGTTGAAATTCCGTCGCTACGAATCCTTATGGAAGCTAAATTGGAGGAGGCCGATTGGATCAAGCAGCGCCATGAGCAATTGACTTTGATAGATGAGAAGCGATTCAATGCTATCTGTCATGGGCAATGCTATCAAAAACGTGTGGCCCGAGCTTACAACAAAAAAGTTCATCGGCGGGCATTTGAAGAAGGTGATAAGGTACTGAAGCGAATTTTGTCAATGCAAGATGAAGCTAAAGGCAAATTCGCTCCAAATTGGCAAGGGCCGTTCATTGTCCAAAAGGTATTACCTGGCGGAGCCCTTATTTTAGCGGAAATGGATGGACGAGCATTCCCTCAACCCATCAACTCAGATATGTGCAAAAAGTTTTTCATTTGATAATGCAAATTTTCTTCAGAAATTCATGCAAATGGCGAAATGCAAGTCAGGCCATCTTCTTTTACACTAAAAACATTTTATCTCTACTTGTCCCCTTTGAGCCATCAGAATTGACAAATTTCGCTTGATAACCCCTGAGAATTGCAAACCCCACACTGGGGCAAAATTTTAATTTTTGAAAGAGAGATGAGCAAAAGAAAGGGAAAAGAACTCCACACTGGGGCAAATTTAGTTTTCAAAGAAAAATTGCAAAAGCAAGGAAAATGCAATGAAGAAAATGCAAAGAGTGAAAATCCGATCAAACTGGGGCAAATTTTTCCCCGGTTTCGTTCAAAATCGGAAATGATTTCAGAATTGGGCAATCTCAGTTTATTTTACCCCTGGCATCGATTTTGCTTTCAAGCCTTAACCTTTCTGGAAAAACACCCCACCGGACCTCATTACAAAGCCCAAAGTCCTGGCTTCCGTTATTTGTTGCATTTCTATCAGCAAAATTTGATAATCAACTGGCAGGTGATGTCCGTAATGTCTTCGCCTAATCTTATAAGGGAAGTACATTTTACTGATGCCAGAAATCTTCAATTCATATTTCTGAGCCGATAATGGTCGAGATATTTCATGGTTCTCTAGGTGAAAACCCGAAA
>NW_020862158.1:0-11102 GCF_003713205.1 Coffea eugenioides | reverse complement strand
TCAAATATAAATCCAATATTCCAACATTTACATATCAAAAGCGAAGCGTCCACGCTTCCGCAGCGCCACTCTGATCCTTGATACCAACTATTATACAGGAGGAAGTCCAAAACTAGACGATTACACATCCAATCAATTCTAAACATTCAATACAATCCCAATATGAACGATTACGCAAAAAGGAAATCCAAATTCAAGCCACACATGAGATAATCCATGAATAAACACTACAAGCCACTCCTTCGCCTTGAGCCCTGTGGAGGGGAATAAAACATTTTGGGGTGAGCTAGAAGCTCAGCGAGTAACCAAGAAATTCAGTTATCAAATCAGTTTCGCAATCGTTCATTTCAATAATGTCATGCTTCAACAATCAATGCACTTTCACTTCTCTCATGAGCCAGTGAAATCATGGTACTTAGACGTCCAACGCTCCAAACAATCATTTAACATTGAACATTAACATTGAACATTGAACATTGAGCCCATTGGTGCTCTACAGGAACATTAAACGGTGAAGGAGACGTCGGAGTCTAGCACACGAATTCCAAGTACTCATTTGAGCCAAAACATGTCAAGAACTTATATGCCGGCACACAGGATATGCAATCAAAGAAACGATGCAAGAAACATTTTAAAGTAACGTTGCAAGTAGTTTAACTCACTCTACACTACTCCAAATGCCCTGAAATTTTGCAGGCACTTCAAACTTATCAATACCTACAACTTTCATGTTTTAAGCAAAGGCCAATTAGGCCTCTAACCATATGATCCAAAATCGGACAGAAAAGGGGTTGAAGAACCCTAACTTTTCACAATTCAATCCAAACCCAAAATTGGTTGCAATTTCCTATCATTTACATTCACTAGAGTCATAGCCCCTTATTACCAACCATCATAAACATCCACAAGACCATGATCACATTAAATCAGAAAATTCCTCAAAAAAATAAAAACTTAACCAAATCACTTCAAACCAAGAAATAAATTCACAATAGCCACCATTAGGAATAAATTCAAAACTCATTAGTGTTAAGAGGAGTAGTCAATCATAACAATACTTACCAATTAAACAAGAGGAGAGGAAGTGGTAGACCACCGTTAGCTTCCTCAAAAAACTTCACTAAGCAACCTCACTACAACCTAATGGAAAGCTTTTATGGAGTTAGAAACGAGTTGAACAATTGGTTTGGAAGATTGAGCTAAATGAAGCGTTGAAATTTGAAGCGAATTCTCTTCCTTTCTTGAGCTTTAAGAGAGCGGCCATGGAGAAGTAAAAATGAAGTGAATTTTGAGCAATTTTTTAAGAATTTAACCTTTGTTTGCGTCAAAAAAACGTCAAAAAATTGAATAGGTAACTCATTAAATCCTATCCAATGATAACCATGAACACTGGCACCTCATTAATGCATTCCATCCTTTCTTTCCTCTCTCACATCAATCATTTCACCACACTCTACTTATCTCTTAACATCCGATAAATTTTACACAGTATCCTTAAACTCTAAACCTTATTGGCCGATGTTTCCGAACTTTCGCACTATGGGTCCCCGTCTCCAAAATGTTACGCTTTTAATTTCTCAAAAACTAACCGATACTAGAAAATCATTTTAAAAACTATTGTTTTCATAAACTTTATCTGGGGATATTTCTAATCAAGAAAATGTAGAAAAGGCGGGCGTCTAAAAAAATAAACCCGTAGAAATTTAGAAAATTTCCGGGTTCTCAAACTCATTTTTTTTTTCGCTCCAGGGCGTCACAAGCTTCCCCTCCTTTAAAAGAATGTCGTCCTCGACATTCCATCTTGTACTAATCAAGTCAAGACATCCCACAAAAATCACTAATATTGCAAACCAAACCCACAGTCCGGCATCCTAAACTTCAAGCCTAGGATACACTACAGAGATCTGAAGCCTAAGCTCTGATACCAACTGTCACGACCCCACCTCCCCCTAAGGCGAACCAGAGGGTTCGGCGGGCCGCCTGCCCAGCTCTCGCCGGGACTCAGTCGTTCACTACAATCCTCAAACAAATACAAGATACAATCTCAAATATAAATCCAATATTCCAACATTTACATATCAAAAACGAAGCGTCCACGCTTCCGCAGCGCCACTCTGATCCTTGATACCAACTATTATACAGGAGGAAGTCCAAAACTAGACGATTACACATCCAATCAATTCTAAACATTCAATACAATCCCAATATGAACGATTACGCAAAAAGGAAATCCAAATTCAAGCCACACATGAGATAATCCATGAATAAACACTACAAGCCACTCCTTCGCCTTGAGCCCTGTGGAGGGGAATAAAATATTTTGGGGTGAGCTAGAAGCTCAGCGAGTAACCAAGAAATTCAGTTATCAAATCAGTTTCACAATCGTTCATTTCAATAATGTCATGCTTCAACAATCAATGCACTTTCACTCTCTCATGAGCCAGTGAATCATGGTACTTAGACGTCCAACGCTCCAAACAATCATTAACATTGAACATTAAACATTGAAAAAGAGCCCATTGGTGCTCTATAGGAACATTAAACGGTGGAGGAGACGTTAGGGTCCAGCACACGAATTCCAAGTACTCATTTGAGCCAAAACATGTCAAGAACTTATATGCCGGCACACAGGATATGCAATCAAAGAAACGATGCAAGAAACATTTTAAAGTAACGTGGCAAGTAGTTAATCACTCTACACTACTCCAAATGCCCTGAAATTTTGCAGGCACTTCAAACTTATCAATACCTATAACTTTCATGTTTTAAACAAAGGCCAATTAGGCCTCTAACCATATGATCCAAAACCGGACAGAAAAGGGGTTGAAGAACCCTAACTTTTCACAATTCAATCCAAACCCAAAATTGGTTGCAATTTCCTATCATTTACATTCACTAGAGTCATAGCCCCTTATTACCAACCATCATAAACATCCACAAGACCATGATCACATTAAATCAGAAAATTCCTCAAAAAAATAAAAACTTAACCAAATCACTTCAAACCAAGAAATAAATTCACAATAGCCACCATTAGGCATAAATTCAACATCATTAGGTGTAAGAGGATAGTCAATCACTACTTACCAAGTAAAAAAGAGAGAGGAAGTGGTAGACCACCTTAGCTCCTCCAAAAAACTTCACTAAGCAACTCACTAGCACCTAATGGAAAGCTTTTATGGAGTAGAAACTAGTTGATACAATTGGTTTGGAAGATTGAGCTAAATGGAAGCTTGAAATTTGAAGCAATTCTCTTCCTTCTTGAGCTTAAGAGAGCCGGCCATGGAGAAGTAAAAATGAGTGAATTTTGAGCAATTTTTAAGATATTTAACCTTTTGGTCAAAAAAGTCAAAAATTGGAATAGTAACTCTTAAATCCTATCCAATGATACCATGACACTTGGCACCTCATTAATGCATTCCTATCCTTTCTTTTCTCTCTCACATCAATCATTTCACACACTCTACTTATCTCTTAACACCCGATAAATTTTACACAGTATCCGAAACTTAACCATATTGGCCGAATGTTTCCGAACTTTCGCACTAGTGGGTCCCACGTCCAAAATACGCTTTTAATTTCTCAAAAACTAACCGATACTAGAAAAATCATTTTAAAACTATTTTTGTTCATAAACTTTATCTGGGGAATATTTCTAATCAAGAAAATGTAGAAAAGGCGGGCGTCTAAAAAAATAAACCCTAGAAAATTAGAAAATTTCCGGGTTCTCAAACTCATTTTTTTTTTCGGGGCGTCACAATCTCCCCTCCTTAAAAGAATGTCGTCCTCGACATTCCATCTTGTACCAATCAAGTCGAGACATCCCGCAAGAATCTCGCAAAAGTCAAATCAAACCCACGGTCCGGCATCCTAAACTTGAAGCCTAGGATACACTACAGAGATCTGAAGCCTAAGCTCTGATGACCAACTGTCCACGACCCCACCTCCCCCTAAGGCGAACCAGAGGGTTCGGCGGGCCGCTGCCAGCTCTCGCCGACTCAGTCGTCACTACAATCCTCAACAAATAACAAGATACATCTCAAATATAATCCCAATATTCCAACATTTTACGATATTCAAAAAGCGAGCGTCCACGCTTCCGCAGCGCCACTCTGATCGCTTGATACCAACATATACAGGAGGAGTCCAAAAACTAGACGATTACCCATCCAATACAATTCTAAAACATTCAATACAATCCCAATATGAACGATTACGCAAAAAAGGAAATCCAGAATTTCAAGCCAACATGAGAATAATCCATGAATCAAACACTACAAGCCACCTCCTTCGCCCTTGAGCCCTGTGGAGGGAATAAAACATTGGGGTTGAGCGAGAAGCTCAGCGAGTAACCAAGAAATTCAGGTTATTCAAATCAGTTCACAATCGTTCATTTCATATGTCATGCTTCAACAATCAAAAATGCACTTTACGACTTCTCTCAGAGCCAGTGAAATCCATGCTACTAGACGTTCCAACGCTCCAAAACAATCATTTAAACATTGAACATTAACATAACATTGAAACATGAAGCCCATTGGTGCTCTACAGGAACATAACGTGAGGAAACGTCGGAGTTCTAGCACACGAATTCCAAGTACTCATTGAGCCAAAACATGTCAAGAACTTATATGCCGGCACACAGGATATGCAATCAAGAAACATGCAAGAAACATTTTAAAGTAACGTTGCAAGTAGTTTTAACTCACTCTACACTATTCCAAATGCCCTGAAATTTTGCAGGCACTTCAAACTTATCAATACCTATAACTTTCATGTTTTAAACAAAGGCCAATTAGGCCTCTAACCATATGATCCAAAACCGGACAGAAAAGGGGTTGAAGAACCCTAACTTTTCACAATTCAATCCAAACCCAAAATTGGTTGCAATTTCCTATCATTTACATTCACTAGAGTCATAGCCCCTTATTACCAACCATCATAAACATCCACAAGACCATGATCACATTAAATCAGAAAATTCCTCAAAAAAATAAAAACTTAACCAAATCACTTCAAACCAAGAAATAAATTCACAATAGCCACCATTAGGCATAAATTCAACATCATTAGGTGTAAGAGGATAGTCAATCACTACTTACCAAATAAACAAGAGAGAGGAAGTGGTAGACCACCTTAGCTCCTCCAAAAAACTTCACTAAGCAACTCACTAGCACCTAATGGAAAGCTTTTATGGAGTAGAAACTAGTTGATACAATTGGTTTGGAAGATTGAGCTAAATGGAAGCTTGAAATTTGAAGCAATTCTCTTCCTTCTTGAGCTTAAGAGAGCCGGCCATGGAGAAGTAAAAATGAGTGAATTTTGAGCAATTTTTAAGATATTTAACCTTTTGGTCAAAAAAGTCAAAAATTGGAATAGTAACTCTTAAATCCTATCCAATGATACCATGACACTTGGCACCTCATTAATGCATTCCTATCCTTTCTTTTCTCTCTCACATCAATCATTTCACACACTCTACTTATCTCTTAACACCCGATAAATTTTACACAGTATCCGAAACTTAACCTTATTGGCCGAATGTTTCCGAACTTTCGCACTAGTGGGTCCCACGTCCAAAATACGCTTTTAATTTCTCAAAAACTAACCGATACTAGAAAAATCATTTTAAAACTATTTTTGTTCATAAACTTTATCTGGGGAATATTTCTAATCAAGAAAATGTAGAAAAGGCGGGCGTCTAAAAAAATAAACCCTAGAAAATTAGAAAATTTCCGGGTTCTCAAACTCATTTTTTTTTTCGGGGCGTCACAATCTCCCCTCCTTAAAAGAATGTCGTCCTCGACATTCCATCTTGTACCAATCAAGTCGAGACATCCCGCAAGAATCTCGCAAAAGTCAAATCAAACCCACGGTCCGGCATCCTAAACTTCAAGCCTAGGATACACTACAGAGATCTGAAGCCTAAGCTCTGATACCAACTGTCACGACCCCACCTCCCCCTAAGGCGAACCAGAGGGTTCGGCGGGCCGCCTGCCCAGCTCTCGCCGGGACTCAGTCGTTCACTACAATCCTCAAACAAATACAAGATACAATCTCAAATATAAATCCAATATTCCAACATTTACATATCAAAAGCGAAGCGTCCACGCTTCCGCAGCGCCACTCTGATCCTTGATACCAACTATTATACAGGAGGAAGTCCAAAACTAGACGATTACACATCCAATCAATTCTAAACATTCAATACAATCCCAATATGAACGATTACGCAAAAAGGAAATCCAAATTCAAGCCACACATGAGATAATCCATGAATAAACACTACAAGCCACTCCTTCGCCTTGAGCCCTGTGGAGGGGAATAAAACATTTTGGGGTGAGCTAGAAGCTCAGCGAGTAACCAAGAAATTCAGTTATCAAATCAGTTTCGCAATCGTTCATTTCAATAATGTCATGCTTCAACAATCAATGCACTTTCACTTCTCTCATGAGCCAGTGAAATCATGGTACTTAGACGTCCAACGCTCCAAACAATCATTTAACATTGAACATTAACATTGAACATTGAACATTGAGCCCATTGGTGCTCTACAGGAACATTAAACGGTGGAGGAAACGTCGGAGTCTAGCACACGAATTCCAAGTACTCATTTGAGCCAAAACATGTCAAGAACTTATATGCCGGCACACAGGATATGCAATCAAAGAAACGATGCAAGAAACATTTTAAAGTAACGTTGCAAGTAGTTTAACTCACTCTACACTACTCCAAATGCCCTGAAATTTTGCAGACACTTCAAACTTATCAATACCTACAACTTTCATGTTTTAAGCAAAGGCCAATTAGGCCTCTAACCATATGATCCAAAACCGGACAGAAAAGGGGTTGAAGAACCCTAACTTTTCACAATTCAATCCAAACCCAAAATTGGTTGCAATTTCCTATCATTTACATTCACTAGAGTCATAGCCCCTTATTACCGACCATCATAAACATCCACAAGACCATGATCACATTAAATCAGAAAATTCCTCAAAAAAATAAAAACTTAACCAAATCACTTCAAACCAAGAAATAAATTCACAATAGCCACCATTAGGCATAAATTCAACATCATTAGGTGTAAGAGGATAGTCAATCACTACTTACCAAGTAAACAAGAGAGAGGGAGTTGTAGGACACCTTAGCTCTCCAAGAAAACTTCACTAATCAACTTACTAGCACCTAATGGAAGGATAATATGGAGTAGAAACTAATTTAGGTAAGTGGTTTGGATGATTTGTGCTAGTTGAGAGCTTGAAAATTGAAGAAATCCTCTTCCTTCTTGAGCTTAAGAGAGCCGGCCATGGAGGAGTAAAAATGAGTGAATTTTGAGCAATTTTTAAGATATTTAACCTTTTGGTCAAAAAAGTCAAAAATTGGAATAGTAACTCTTAAATCCTATCCAATGATACCATGACACTTGGCACCTCATTAATGCATTCCTATCCTTTCTTTTCTCTCTCACATCAATCATTTCACACACTCTACTTATCTCTTAACACCCGATAAATTTTACACAGTATCCGAAACTTAACCTTATTGGCCGAATGTTTCCGAACTTTCGCACTAGTGGGTCCCACGTCCAAAATACGCTTTTAATTTCTCAAAAACTAACCGATACTAGAAAAATCATTTTAAAACTATTTTTGTTCATAAACTTTATCTGGGGAATATTTCTAATCAAGAAAATGTAGAAAAGGCGGGCGTCTAAAAAAATAAACCCTAGAAAATTAGAAAATTTCCGGGTTCTCAAACTCATTTTTTATTTCGGGGCGTCACAATCTCCCCTCCTTAAAAGAATGTCGTCCTCGACATTCCATCTTGTACCAATCAAGTCGAGACATCCCGCAAGAATCTCGCAAAAGTCAAATCAAACCCACGGTCCGGCATCCTAAACTTCAAGCCGAAGATACACTACAGAATCTTGAAAGCCTAAGCTCTTGATACCAACTGTCACGACCCCCCTTCCCCCAAGGCGAACCAGAGGATTAAAACGGCGGGCCGCTCTGCCCAGCTCTTCGCCAGGGACTTCAGTCTTCACTACAATCCTCAACAAATACAAGATACAATCTCAAATATAATCCAATATTCTCAACATTTACATATCAAAAGCGAAGCGTCCACGCATTCCGCAGCGCCACTCTGATCCTTGATACCCAACATTATACAGAGGAAGGTTCCAAAATAGACGATTACACTGCCAATCAATTCTAAACATTCAAATAACAATCCCATATGAACGGGATTACGCAAAAAAGGTAAATCCCCAAATTCAAGCCACACATTGAGATAATCCATGAATAAAACACTTACAAGCCACTCCTTAAGCCTTGAAGCCCTGTGAGGGGAATAAAACATTTGGGTGAGCTAGAAGCTCAGCGAGTTAACCAAGAAATTCAGTTATTCCCAAATCAGTTTCACAAATCGTTTCATTTCATAATGTCGAGCTTCAACAATTCAATTGCACTTTCACTTTCTCATGAGCCAGTGAAATCATGGTACTTAGTACGTCCAAACGTCTCCAAAACAATCATTTTAACAGTGGTGAACATTAACATTGAACATTGAACATTGAGCCCATTGGTGCTCTACAGGAACATTAAACGGTGGAGGAAACGTCGGAGTCTAGCACACGAATTCCAAGTACTCATTTGAGCCAAAACATGTCAAGAACTTATATGCCGGCACACAGGATATGCAATCAAAGAAACGATGCAAGAAACATTTTAAAGTAACGTTGCAAGTAGTTTAACTCACTCTACACTACTCCAAATGCCCTGAAATTTTGCAGACACTTCAAACTTATCAATACCTACAACTTTCATGTTTTAAGCAAAGGCCAATTAGGCCTCTAACCATATGATCCAAAACCGGACAGAAAAGGGGTTGAAGAACCCTAACTTTTCACAATTCAATCCAAACCCAAAATTGGTTGCAATTTCCTATCATTTACATTCACTAGAGTCATAGCCCCTTATTACCAACCATCATAAACATCCACAAGACCATGATCACATTAAATCAGAAAATTCCTCAAAAAAATAAAAACTTAACCAAATCACTTCAAACCAAGAAATAAATTCACAATAGCCACCATTAGGCATAAATTCAACATCATTAGGTGTAAGAGGATAGTCAATCACTACTTACCAAGTAAACAAGAGAGAGGAAGTGGTAGACCACCTTAGCTCCTCCAAAAAACTTCACTAAGCAACTCACTAGCACCTAATGGAAAGCTTTTATGGAGTAGAAACTAGTTGATACAATTGGTTTGGAAGATTGAGCTAAATGGAAGCTTGAAATTTGAAGCAATTCTCTTCCTTCTTGAGCTTAAGAGAGCCGGCCATGGAGAAGTAAAAATGAGTGAATTTTGAGCAATTTTTAAGATATTTAACCTTTTGGTCAAAAAAGTCAAAAATTGGAATAGTAACTCTTAAATCCTATCCAATGATACCATGACACTTGGCACCTCATTAATGCATTCCTATCCTTTCTTTTCTCTCTCACATCAATCATTTCACACACTCTACATATCTCTTAACACCCGATAAATTTTACACAGTATCCGAAACTTAACCTTATTGGCCGAATGTTTCCGAACTTTCGCACTAGTGGGTCCCACGTCCAAAATACGCTTTTAATTTCTCAAAAACTAACCGATACTAGAAAAATCATTTTAAAACTATTTTTGTTCATAAAATTTATCTGGGGAATATTTCTAATCAAGAAAATGTAGAAAAGGCGGGCGTCTAAAAAAATAAACCCTAGAAAATTAGAAAATTTCCGGGTTCTCAAACTCATTTTTTTTTTCGGGGCGTCACAATCTCCCCTCCTTAAAAGAATGTCGTCCTCGACATTCCATCTTGTACCAATCAAGTCGAGACATCCCGCAAGAATCTCGCAAAAGTCAAATCAAACCCACGGTCCGCCATCCTAAACTTCAAGCCTAGGATACACTACAGAGATCTGAAGCCTAAGCTCTGATAGCCAAACGTCACGACCCCACCTCCCCCTAAGGCGGAAACCAAGTTCGGCGGGCCGCCTGCCCCAGCTCTCCCGGGACTCAGTCGTTCACTACAATCCTCAAACAAATACAAGATACAATCTCAAATATAAATCCAATATTCCAACATTTACATATCAAAAGCGAAGCGTCCACGCTTCCGCAGCGCCACTCTGATCCTTGATACCAACTATTATACAGGAGGAAGTCCAAAACTAGACGATTACACATCCAATCAATTCTAAACATTCAATACAATCCCAATATGAACGATTACGCAAAAAGGAAATCCAAATTCAAGCCACACATGAGATAATCCATGAATAAACACTACAAGCCACTCCTTCGCCTTGAGCCCTGTGGAGGGGAATAAAACATTTTGGGGTGAGCTAGAAGCTCAGCGAGTAACCAAGAAATTCAGTTATCAAATCAGTTTCGCAATCGTTCATTTCAATAATGTCATGCTTCAACAATCAATGCACTTTCACTTCTCTCATGAGCCAGTGAAATCATGGTACTTAGACGTCCAACGCTCCAAACAATCATTTAACATTGAACATTAACATTGAACATTAACATTGAACATTGAACATTGAGCCCATTGGTGCTCTACAGGAACATTAAACGGTGGAGGAGACGTCGGAGTCTAGCACACGAATTCCAAGTACTCATTTGAGCCAAAACATGTCAAGAACTTATATGCCGGCACACAGGATATGCAATCAAAGAAACGATGCAAGAAACATTTTAAAGTAACGTTGCAAGTAGTTTAACTCACTCTACACAACTCCAAATGCCCTGAAATTTTGCAGGCACTTCAAACTTATCAATACCTACAACTTTCATGTTTTAAGCAAAGGCCAATTAGGCCTCTAACCATATGATCCAAAACCGGACAGAAAAGGGGTTGAAGAACCCTAACTTTTCACAATTCAATCCAAACCCAAATTTGGTTGCAATTTCCTATCATTTACATTCACTAGAGTCATAGCCCCTTATTACCAACCATCATAAACATCCACAAGACCATGATCACATTAAATCAGAAAATTCCTCAAAAAAATAAAAACTTAACCAAATCACTTCAAACCAA